>NC_059226.1:40424033-40481533 GCF_020615455.1 Coregonus clupeaformis
TAATCTTACGGCTTGGGTGTAGAAGCTGTTCAGGAGCCTTTTGATCCCAGACGTGGTGCTCTGGTACTGCTTGCCGCGCGGTGGCAGAGAGAACAGTCTATGACTTGGGTGGCTGGAGTCTTTTACAATTCTTAAGGCCTTCCTCTGACACTGCCTGGTATAGAGGTCCTGGATGGCAGGGAGCTCGGCCCCAGTGACGTACGCACTACCCTCTGTAGCGCCTTGCGGTCGGATGCCAAGCAGATGCCATACCAAGCGGTGATGCAGCCAGTTAAGATGCTCTCAATGGTGCAGCTGTATAACTTTTTGAGGATCTGAGGGCCCATGCCAAATCTTTTTAGCCTCCTGTGGGGGAAGAGGCATTGTCGTGCCCTTTTCACGACAGTTTTGATGTGTTTGGACCATGATAGGTCCTTAGTGACAGGGACACTGAGGAACTTTAAGATCTCGAACTGCTCCACTACAGCCCTGTCGATGTGAATGGGGGAATGCTCGGCGCTCCGTTTCCTGTAGTCCACGATCAGCTCTTTTGTTGTCCTGGCATCACACTGCAAGGTCTCTGACCTCCTCCGTGTAGGCTGCCTCATCGTCGTCGGTGATCAGGCCTGCCACCGCCGTGTCGGCAAACTTAATGATAATGTTGGAGTCGTGAGCGGGCACGCATTTGGGGGTGAACATGGAGTACAGGAGGGGACTAAGCACACACCCCTGAGGGGCCCCTGTGTTAAGGGTCAGCATGGCGGAGGTGTTGTTGCCTACCCTCACCACCTGGGAGCGGCCCGTCAGGAAGTCCAGGATCCAGTTGCCAAGGGAGGTGTTTAATCCCAGGGTCTTTAGCTTAGTGATGAGCTTGGAGGGCACTATGGTGTTGAATGCTGAGCTGTAGTCAATGAACAGCATTCTCACGTAGGTGTTCCTTTTGTCTAGGTGGAAAAGGGAAATGTGGAGTGCAATAGAGATTGTGTCATCTGTGGATCTGTTGGGGCTGTATGCTAATTAGAGTGGGTCCAAGGTGTCTGGGATGATGGTGTTGATGTGAGCCATGACCATCCTTTCAAAGCATTTCATGGCTACAGATGTCAGTGCTACGGGGTGATAGTCATTTAGACAGGTTACATTGGGGTTCTTGATCAACAACCAATTGGACAGAGCTTGAATAATATTGAAAATGATAATTGTCAAATGTTACAGCTGCAAGTCGCTTGGGGTATGTCTCTATAAGCTTGGCACATCTAGCCACTAGGATTTTTTCCTATTCTTCAAGGTAAAACTGCTCCAGCTCCTTCAAGTTGGATGGGTTCCGCTGGTGTACAGCAATCTTAAAGTCATACAACAGATCCTCAATTGGATTGAGGTCTGGGCTTCGACTAGGCCATTCCAAGACATTTAAATGTTTCCCCTTAAACCACTCGAGTGTTGCGTTAGCAGTATTGTCCTGCTGGAAAGTGAACCTCTGTCCCAGTCTCAAATCTCTGAAAGACTGAAACAGGTTTCCCTCAAGAATTTCCCTATATTTAGCGCCATCCATCATTCCCTCAATTCTGAGCAGTTTCCCAATCCCTGCCGATGAAAAACATCCCCACAGCATGATGGTGTTCTCGGGATGATGAGAGGTGTTGGGTTTGCGCCAGACATTTTCCTTGATGGCCAAAAAGCTCAATTTTAGTCTCATCTGACCAGAGTACCTTCCATATGTTTGGGGAGTCTCCCACATGGCTTTAAAAAATTTTGAAACAAGTACTTTTTTTCATTTCACTTCACCAATTTGGACTATTTTGTGTATGTCCATTACATGAAATCCAAATAAAAATCCATTTAAATTACAGGTTGTAATGCAACAAAATAGGAAAAACGCCAAGGGTAATGAATACTTTTGCAAGGCACTGTACCCAGAAAGACTCACTGCTGTAATCACTGCCAAATGTGCTTCTACAAATTATTGACTCAGGAGTGTAAATACTTATGTAAAGGAGATATTTCTGTATTTAATTTTCAATACATTTGCAAAAATTACTAAAAACATGTTTTCACTTTGTCATTTTGGGGTATTGTGTGTAGGTGGGTGAGAGTTTTTTATTTATTTAATACGTTTTGAATTTAGGCTGTAACACGACAAAATGTGGAATAAGTCAAGGGATATTAATACTTGCTGAAGGCACAGTATATGGAGCATTAAATCTGTCTGATTACTACAGTAAAGAGGCATGTCGAGGGTTAAATCATATGTGTTTGCTGTGCATGTGTGTCTGCATGCACTCTGTTGTTCATCAGGGTTGAATAACTGTTATGATGAGTTTCTAAGGTATCAAGTGATTACGAATGTAAGGATGTACTTAGTCACTTTTGATGAGGAGTTCATATAAGATATTTAATATGTACCATGGTTAGTTATAACAGATATAGCCCTGCCTCTTCCATCTCCCTAACTCCAGAACAAAGATCCACTCTCTCTATATATACACTCTGTTACAAGTCTCTCCACAAACATCTGGTAAACCTCCATGGGCACTCCCATTCTTTGATGTTATTACCCTTTACCCCTTTCAGTATATCCTGTCCATCAATTATTCTACGATCAACCTCAGTAATCTCCTTTGACATAACGGAATGTAGACTCTGTGGCAGCAAACCACTGATCTACTAACTCTCCCCTGGTCCACACAATACTATGACATGGCATCATTACGATCTACTTTTTTATTTTTATTATTTTGTGGTAAGTAAGATTACTTAACCCCCAACAATTCATATAAAATACAATATTCCCAATCAGTAGTATATGTCTGACTAGATCCTAACCTATGCTAAATAACTGACCCATCATCTTATACATGCTACCAAGACAACATACATAGAAATAAATTGTGACCATCATGACATCATCCCCACAAATACAAAGATCCATAACCATTACTAAGTTACATGGATATTAATCTCTGGTCACATGAATATAAAAATAGCAAAAACTTCCGTCTTCGTCATCCATGTCCAGTCAGATGAACCCCAAGCTTTTCACTGGTCACTCGGGGCGCTATCTGATCTACTGAGATAGTCTTCTTTCCAAATCTTAAATCCCGTAAACCTTAAAATCCACTTTACACATCTCCATCTTAACATTCCCCATTCCTCAATCAACATTATCAATGGACTCTAAACTGGAATAACATGATATAGAATTATTACTCTTAATGTCTTCCTGCATGTCTCTAATATTTCCCATAGCTTTATTTAAATTCCCAATACCTTCCTAATCTTGATGGCCAACATGAATCCCCCATATAATCACATACATTCCCTCTTTATCTACTATAATAGGATCCAATGCTATGTGATTATCACATACATAGTCTAATGAGTGACATCTCAGAACCAATGGCTTACAAATCCATGATTGTTAAAAGATACAATGTTCAACTCCGACTTTGTTCTCCTAATATACCTGGTACGACATAGACATTATAACACTCTATTTTCACTCCCTGTTAAATCATTATATCCCTAAACTATTCATGCTTTAAAAATTCAACCAAAATCAGATCATATGAAAATAGCATAACCCCTGATAGCAGGGGCGGTGTGTTCAATAGGGCGATATGGGCGACGCACTGCCAAACGGGAAAAGGAAGGGATTTTTTTTCTAATCAATTATATCACGGCAACAGTAGTTATCAGTGTTGTAATCTAGACGTCTGATCTGCCACAGTGCCACTAAATGTCCAATCAGGCTAAAGTCGTGCTTCAAATGCCCCCCCACCCCCCCTTTTGGGGCGATTTCAGTCAGGTTGAAAATCGCCCAGAAGTCTGTCATAGACTCCCATGTAAAATCTATTTTTTTCAAATATCAGAGCTTTCAATACAATCTCTATGGGTTTCTGAGGGCTTGCACTTACGCGCTTTCGTCATACGTAACATATAACCATGAACGTAACTAAGAAAAGAGCGGGTAGCAGCGTCAATCAATTCACTACTTCTATCAAAATGGCTAGGCTTCAGTGCAACTCGATTGTGTCTTTGAAAGAAGTTCCTTTTTGTCGGCGAACAAATGAAGATAAATTGGCAACGAAACAATTAGGACCTCCCAGACCAAATTTAATAATTCAACAGGTTTCTACTAAAGGGGGGAAGTCCTACACCCGAGGATTTTCCAAAAATTGGTACGAACGAAAAACCTGGCTAGCAGGCTGCGATGTAGCTAATGCAGTCTTCTGCTACCCCCTGCTTACTCTTTCACCCTGAAGGCGGCACGGCAGACAGCACCGCTTGGACAGCGACTGGTGTGTAACGGACATGCACCATCTTTCAGGAAAGATTAAGAAACATGAGCTGTCAAAGACCCACATGGATAGCTGTTTGAGATTGTCTGCTTTGGGGAGAGTGAACATTCCCACTCAACTGGATGAGGGATACAGGCTAGCTGTCCGCCGCCACAACGATGAGGTTAGTGTTGATAATCACAAGTTTACTGGAGAACTGAAACTGACAAGGCTGACAAGATAGGACCCTTTTGTCCATTGTTATTGGATAGGAACAGAACTTATAACCAGCTCCTGACCTAAATAGATCTTAGCACAACATTTTACTCAACATATCATATTCCATATTCACTATAACAAATATATTTACTACGACATTAGCAAGAACCGCCACATCCTCAGCCGGCTAATCCAGTGTGTGAAGTTTTGCGGAGTGTTTGAGTTAGCTTTGCGAGGCAAAGATGAAACTGAGGGCTCCACCAACCCTGGTAAGCCAACACTTTTGAGATCAGTCAATAAATGCTTCTGGTATTGACTTATATGCTGCCCCTGTCTTCATGTTGTTGCTGGACATATCTTTTTTAAAATGTGTGTAGGTCACCTAAATCATCAGAAAAATTGCCCCCCCTGAGAATTTTTTCAGGAGCCGCCACTGCCTGATAGTAACCAATTAAGTACTTGCCTAGCGACATAGATATATACCACTCTAAACATCCATATCAATATCACCCAATACTTCAAATGTATATAATGACTAAAATGTTAATACGTTAACCCAATTAATCAACATAGTCCTCACATTAACTTCCATGTTTCAAACAGTATGATTCAACAATGTCTACTCAAAATAAATCATATAAGTGTATCCTAAGACATTACCATAATGTATCACTGTTTTAACCCATAATATCTACATAAAACAGTTCTAACTGGTACAATCAATATCCTTCATTTTGAAAATAATTATACTAATACATACTAATGATTAACTTAAATCACTCAGTCATCTTATAAATTATAACCCAGAACCAAATTTAAGATGGCAATCCTTATTGATTCACTTTATCCATATCCATTAAAATTAGAAACCCTCAACTTTATCACCCATTACAACTGTCAGAATGTACACCTATATTAACATAGAGCATAAACATCCATAATTCTATTATGACTTTCCTCATCCTGATAATAAATACAGATAATTATCTCAATGCATTCTTAATACTATTAATTTAGCAGTGTATATACCTACTACCCAAATTAGCAAATTTAGATAAACCCAATTTTATTATGAACCCAGCTAAGCAACCCCTCTTTCTCCCGGCACTTAAATCTTCTGGGTTCTCTTCATTATGTTCTTCAGACAGCTTCATAGTTCAAAATGGCTTGCCCATGACAATGTCACAACTACAATGTCTCATTCGAGTCACCTTTTGTACAACCCATTGTCTTTTCCATTTGCCACCCATTATGCCCACATCATTAAAAATGTCGCATTTGAACATATATCTCTCCATTCTCACTTAATGGTGGACTCCTTTCCCACTCCTTCGAGATTAAAACATGAGAAAACCCTTTGATATCTTCGATTGGTTGTTGTATACCAGTTGCATGTAGAAGTGGTGCTTTACAAAATATTTTCAACGCCTCTGATATTCATCTTCAGCCGGTTCATAGTTTGTTACTTTTATTAAGGTTCACACCCTTCTAGGCCAAATTATCCCTGCTATGCATCAAGACACCATCTGTATTTACCTCACTAGAAGACAAACAAAACATTTTAATTGATTTCATTTCTAATCCAATAAATCCATATAAACATTTACCATATGACAAATTATTATGTTTTAACAATTATTCTTAATACCAATTTCTAATATACTTCCCAATTTTCTGTTCACATCGCTCTGTGTAGCGTCCTTCTTGCATCGCATCAATATGGAATTCAAGAGTCATTGCTGCAACGACACACAGACATAGACACAAAAAACAAAAACAATGCTCCACAGTGGCAGTTCCATCTTCCTCCTATTATTTTTAACACTCCTACAGTGGGACAAATATATGCACAAATCTCTCTCTACTACTGTCCCCTCCATTGAGGTAGCCAGCAACAACTAGTACTAACCACTCCTTCTAGATTCTGACCTTCAGTTCACACACACACACACATATACACACATGCATACACACATACATACACACACACACACATATCCTACTCCCTGCTTTACTCAGTTATTGCCGTTCTCACAATATTCTGCACCATGTTTTCATAACAGTTTCTCCCCTCCCTAAATTGGGAGGCCTCTTTATCTTAGTTTCTCAGTTGTCTTTGTTGTCTGGCCTAACTCTTACTCACATTGCTAAATAGTGGCTCAATGCCATAGCCTTTACTGGTCCTACACTCACACATTTCTAACACATTATACACAGTTTCAGCGTGTAATAATTAGTCATTAATAATTAATCTATCACTTGTTGAAAGAAAGTCTGCAGAACATTGTTAGTTGAGACAATATCCTACTTTACCATGTCTTCTTATCAATCAGTCAGGAAAAGCCTTTATTAGAAAGTGCACATTCTTGCATCTTGTTATAGTCACTCTTTCCATAGACATGCCTCCACTACATTCTAACTTATACCACAAATACATTTTCACTAAAACATTTAATCTAACCCATAGCACAATAATTACTACTGCTTGTATTCTTTCTACGATATGCAAATGTCCCCATAAATCCTCATACCATCATTACAACCTCTTTTCTGAACACATGAGTGTCACGTTGCTGTGTATAGGTGTGGTGTGGAATCAGGCGCAGGCAGCAGAGGGTAAGTCCAACAAGACTTTACTTAGCACAAAATAATCCACAACAGCCCGGAGGCAAAAAGACGCACACAGGCGTAATGCAAGCGCACACAAAGGTGCGTAAATCTCTCCTAAACACAAGGAGGAAACTACGGAAAAATAGCGTACCGTAACAGGTAGCGCAACCACGACACGAACAATCACACACAACACAAACCTAACAACAAGGAACCTAAATAGGGTGCTAAACGAGACCTAACACAAAACAGGTGTGACTAACAGACAAAACCAAACAAACACGAAACATCGAGCGGTGGCAGCTAGAACTCCGGAGACGACGACCGGCGAAACCTGCCCGAACAAGGAGGAGGAGCCGCCTCGGCCGAAACCGTGACAGTACCCCCCCCTTGACGCGCGGCTCCAGCCGCGCGCCGCCTCCGGCCTCGGGGACGACCAGAGGGACGCGGAGCAGGGCGCGTAGGATGACCACGATGGAATTCGGTCATCAGGGACGAATCCAGAATGTCCCTCCTTGGCACCCAGCACCGCTCCTCCGGACCGTACCCCTCCCACTCCACGAGATATTGGAGACCCCCATCCGGCGTCTCGAATCCAGGATGGTCCGAACCGTGTACGCCGGAGCCCCCTCGATGTCCAACGGGGGCGGAGGAGTCTCCTCAATCTCAAAGTCCTGGAGTGGACCAGCTACCACCGGCCTGAGGAGAGACACATGGAACGAGGGGTTAATATTCTTGTAATCAATAGGTAGTTCTAACCTGTAACACACCTCGTTCAATCTCCTCAGGACTTTAAAAGGCCCCCACAAACCGCCGACCCAGCTTCCGGCAGGGGCAGGCGGAGGGGCAGGTTTCTGGTTGAGAGCCAGACTCGATCTCCAGGTGCGTACACTGGCCCCTCACTGCGGTGTAGGTCGGCGCTCGTCTTCTGTCGACGTATGGCACGCTGCAGATGGACGTGTGCAGCGTCCCACGTCTCCTCCGAGCGCCGCACCCACTCATCCACAGCGGGGCCTCGATCTGGCTCTCATGCCATGGTGCCAGAACCGGCTGGTACCCTAATACACACTGAAAAGGGGTTAGTTGGGTGGAGGAGTGGCGGAGAGAGTTCTGTGCCATCTCGGCCCAGGGCACATATCTCGCCCACTCCTCCGGCCGGCCCTGACAATATGACCTCAGAAACCTACCCACATCCTGGTTGACTCGTTCAACCTGCCCATTACTCTCCGGGTGGTAACCCGAGGTAAGGCTCACCGAGACCCCCAAACGTTCCATAAATGCTCTCCAGACTCTGGAGGTAAACTGGGGGGCCTCGATCGGACACTATATCCTCGGGCACCCCGTAATGCCGGAAGACGTGAGTAAATAGAGCCTCAGCGGTCTGTAGGGCCGTAGGGAAGACCCGGCAGGGGAAGGAGACGACAGGCCTTCGAGAACCGATCCACAACGACCAGGATGGTGGTATTCCCCTGGGAGGAGGGAAGATCGGTAACAAAATCCACCGAGAGGTGAGACCAGGGTCGTTGTGGAACGGGCAGGGGCTGTAATTTACCCCTGGGCAAGTGTCTGGGCGCCTTACACTGGGCACATACTGAGCAGGAGGAGACATAAACCCTCACATCCCTGGCTAACGTTGGCCACCAGTACTTCGTACTAAGGCAGTGCACTGTCCGGCCAATACCCGGATGTCCAGAGGAGGGGGACGTGTGAGCCCAATAAATCAGCCGATCCCGGACCTCGAGCGGAACGTACACCCGACCCACCGGACACTGGGGAGGACTAGGCTCGGTGCGTAACGCCCGCTCGATCTCCGCATCGACCTCCCACACCACCGGTGCCACCAGACAAGACTCCGGTAGTATGGGAATGGACTCCACGCACCTCTCCTCCGTGTCATACCGACGGGACAGAGCATCTGCCTTCCCGTTCTGGGACCCAGGGATGTAAGTGATCTTGAACACAAACCGGGCGAGAAACATAGTCCATCGAGCCTGGCGAGGATTCAGCCTCCTAGCTGGCCGAATGTACTCCAGGTTACGATGGTCGGTCAGAATGAGGAAAGGGTGCTGAGCCCCCTCAAGCCAATGCCTCCACACCTTTAGGGCCTGTACTACGGCTAACAGCTCCCTGTCCCCCTACGTCATAATTCCGCTCCGCCGGACTGAGCTTCTTAGAATAAAAAGCACAGGGGCGGAGCTTAGGTGGTGTACCGGATCGTTGAGAAAGAACTGCCCCGATACCGGCCTCAGACGCGTCCACCTCAACTTGGAAGGGTAAAGTGGGATCCGGGTGCGCCAACACCGGGGCCGAGGTAAACAGGTCCTTCAGTCTCCCAAAGGCCCTGTCCGCCTCAGCTGACCACTGCAAGCGCACCGGACCCCCCTTCAGCAGAGACGTTATGGGAGCTGCCACCTGTCCAAAACCCCGGATAAACCTCCGGTAGTAATTCGCAAAACCCAAGAACCGCTGCACCTCTTTAACCGTAGTTGGGGTTTGCCAATTACGCACGGCGGACACTCGGTCCACCTCCATTCTCACCCCCGACGCAGACAACTGGTAACCCAAAAAGGAAACTGACTCCTGGAAGAACAGACATTTCTCAGCTTTGACATACAGGTCATGCTCCAACAGTCTCCTCAATACCCTGCGCACCAGGGCTACATGCTCGGCCCGAGTAGCACTGTACACAAGAATATCATCTATGTACACCACTACTCCCTGCGCCTGCATGTCCCGGAAAAGTTCGTCTACAAACGATTGGAAGACTGATGGAGCATTCATTAACCCATATGGCATGACGAGATACTCGTAATGGCCGGATGTAGTACTAAATGCTGTCTTCCACTCATCGCCCTCCCTAATGCGCACCAAGTTATATGCGCTCCTGAGATCCAATTTTGTGAAGAACCTTGCCCCGTGTAAGGACTCCGTCATAGTCCCAATCAGAGGAAGTGGATAGCTGTACTTCACCGTCACCTGATTGAGACCGCGGTAATCAATACACGGACGCAAACCTCCATCCTTTTTCTTCACAAAAAAGAAGCTCGAGGACGCGGGAGAAGTGGAGGCCCGTATGTATCCCTGTCTCAGAGACTCGGCAATGTAAGTCTCCATTGCCTTTTTCTCCTCCTGTGACAAAGGATACACATGGCTCCGCGGGAAGCGCTGCTCCTGTCTGAGGTCTATCGCACAATCCCCTTGTCTATGAGGTGGCAACTGTGCCGCTCTGGTCTTACTGAACACGAGCGCCAAATCCTCATACTCAGGAGGAATGTGCAGTGCTGGCATCTGGTTCGGACTCTCCACCGAGGTCGCCCTTACGGAAACACCCAGACATAACCCCTCACACTGAGCAGACCACCCTTTAAGAGCTTTCTCGCCACGAAATAGTAGGATCATGGGTCATCAACCAGGGAAGCCCCAGTACCACCGGATACGCAGGAGAGTCGATCAGATAGAGTTGAATCGTCTCCTCATGACCCCCTGCGTCCTCATCCTAAGTGGCGCTGTGACCTCCCCAATCAACACAGATCCTAACGGACGACTATCTAGGGCATGTACAGGAAAGGGTTTGTCGACTGGAAGGAGGGGAATCCCTAACTTAATACAGAATCTCCGGTCTACAAAATTCCCAGCTGCGCCTGAATCGACTAGCGCCTTATGCTGGGACCGAGGTGCAACCTGTGGGAAACAAACAGGTAAGGTAATGTGCACGACAGAAAGCTCTGGGTAAGTAGGGCGCCTACTCACCTGGGTGGACTCCCCACTGTACGACCGGCTCTCTCCCTCACCAGGGGGACCCTCCCCAGCACCTAGCCGCGGTGTGCCCTCCGCGCCCACACTTGGTGCAGGAGACTGCCCCCCTCGGGCTCCTACCTCCTCTCCCTCTAGCGCCAGCACCTCCAAGCTCCATCGGACACTGCTCGGAGGCGCTGGAGGGTGGAATGGGGGGCCCCCACCTGGGACGTCCGCGGGTCGCCAGCAGGTTGTCCAGTCGGATGGCCATGTCCACCAGCTGGTCAAATGTTAGTGTACTGTCCCTGCAGGCTAACTCCCTGCGGACGTCCTCCCGAAGGCTACATCGGAAGTGGTCTATGAGGGCCCTCTCATTCCACCCCGCATCAGCCGCTAGAGTCCGGAACTCCAGTGCGAACGCCTGAGCGCTCCTCATCCCCCTGTCGGAGGTGGAATAGACGTTCCCCGCCGCTCTCCCCTCTGGTGGATGGTCGAAGACCGCACGGAAGCGACGGGAGAACTCCGCATAGGTGACGGTGGCGGCGTCTATTCCCCTCCACTGAGCGTTGGCCCACTCCAACGCCTTGCCGGTGAGACAGGAGATGAGGGCGGAAACGCTCTCGTATCCCGAGGGCGCCGGGTGTATGGTGGCAATGTAGAGCTCCACTTGTAGGAGGAACCCCTGACACCCGGCAGCGGTGCCGTCGTACGCCCTCGGGAGCGAGAGCCGAATCCCACTGGGTTCCGGTCGATGGACGGGCTGGTTGTCCGGTGGTGAAGGTGATGGTGCGATAGGTGGGGCTATGGGAACCCCGCTGGTCTCCCATCGACGAAGGGTGTCCATGACGCCCTCCAAGGCGTGCCCGATACGGTTGATCCGGTGCTCGTGTCCAAGGAGACGCTCCTCCATGGGGTCGACGGGTGCTCCTGCTGATTCCATCTAGTGGTGTGTGATTCTGTCACGTTGCTGTGTATAGGTGTGGTGTGGAATCAGGCGCAGGCAGCAGAGGGTAAGTCCAACAAGACTTTACTTAGCACAAAATAATCCACAACAGCCCGGAGGCAAAAAGACGCACACAGGCGTAATGCAAGCGCACACAAAGGTGCGTAAATCTCTCCTAAACACAAGGAGGAAACTACGGAAAAATAGCGTACCGTAACAGGTAGCGCAACCACGACACGAACAATCACACACAACACAAACCTAACAACAAGGAACCTAAATAGGTTGCTAAACGAGACCTAACACAAAACAGGTGTGACTAACAGACAAAACCAAACAAACACGAAACATCGAGCGGTGGCAGCTAGAACTCCGGAGACGACGACCGGCGAAACCTGCCCGAACAAGGAGGAGGAGCCGCCTCGGCCGAAACCGTGACAATGAGTCACAACGTGATTCATGCTTTCAAAAACAAAACACCAACATTGCATATTAAACCAAAATAATAAATGAAATTAAAATGACAACATTTGATAATACCTCAACTTACTTCAACTTACTTCTATCCCGTAAAGTAATCCAAGATTAGTACAATTGACTAGCAACAGGTATCCCTCATTCAGGGAAAGCTCTCTCTCTCTTTTATTATTTTATGGTTCGAATCATATATATTATTACCAAATTATAAACTTCTTCACACTTTTCAGTATTATAAATTACCCTCAACTCGGTAAAATAAACTATCTTAAAGTCCTCTTCTAATGCCTTTAGAATTACAGTGTGGGTGATCAATTCACTCTAGAAAGTCAGTACAGAGTGCAGAGGTCATTGAAATCATTCAACGAAATGTTCCATCCTATAGTATACTAATCATTACCAACATTCAAAACATTTCATAAATGTTGTGTACCCAAGTGTACATTAAGTCCTCATGACATTTCTTCTCATAAGAAATCATGTATACCCAAAACTCAGTCAAAAAAGAAAACAACTTCATAAAATTCACTGTGTGTGCTCCTTTAAGATGTATCACCTTTGACCTGTTGAAGCCTGTACAATCAAAATAAGAACCCTATATAAACATCATCCTAGGTAGGTTGTGTGTTTATTTGAAAACCACTATTGGAAAACAAAAAACAAAAATAGTCAGGCCTTACTTAATTTGGTAGCTCCCTTTTACGACCTAATACTGCCTAACTTCACTAAACTGCTCCCCCTAGCCCTGGGCAACATTCCAATGAGATGAGGAAATCGCCTTTCTCCTGGAAGAGAAATTATACATGTCATTAACATTCAATTACAAACAGTAATCCAAAGATAGTAAGTACACACAAAACATGATACAGATATACACAGTCTTATCTCATCAATAATAGTTCTAGGGGAAAAAAGTATTTAGTCAGCCACCAATTGTGCAAGTTCTCCCACTTAAAAAGATGAGAGAGGCCTGTAATTTTCATCATAGGTACACGTGAACTATGACAGACAAATTGAGAAAAAAAAATCCAGAAAATCACATTGTAGGATTTTTCATGAATTTATTTGCAAATTATGGTGGAAAATAAGTATTTGGTCACCTACAAACAAGCAAGATTTCTGGCTCTCACAGACCTGTAACTTCTTCTTTAAGAGGCTCCTCTGTCCTCCACTCGTTACCTGTATTAATGGCACCTGTTTGAACTTGTTATCAGTATAAAAGACACCTGTCCACAACCTCAAACAGTCACACTCCAAACTCCACTATGGCCAAGACCAAAGAGCTGTCAAAGGACACCAGAAACAAAATTGTAGACCTGCACCAGGCTGGGAAGACTGAATCTGCAATAGGTAAGCAGCTTGGTTTGAAGAAATCAACTGTGGGAGCAATTATTAGGAAATGGAAGACATACAAGACCACTGATAATCTCCCTCGATCTGGGGCTCCACGCAAGATCTCACCCCGTGGGGTCAAAATGATCACAAGAACGGTGAGCAAAAATCCCAGAACCACACGGGGGGACCTAGTGAATGACCTGCAGAGAGCTAGGACCAAAGTAACAAAGCCTACCATCAGTAACACACTACGCCGCCAGGGACTCAAATCCTGCAGTGCCAGACGTGTCCCCCTGCTTAAGCCAGTACATGTCCAGGCCCGTTTGCTAGAGTGCATTTGGATGATCCAGAAGAGGATTGGGAGAATGTCATATGGTCAGATGAAACCAAAATATAACTTTTTGGTAAAAACTCAACTCGTCGTGTTTGGAGGACAAAGAATGCTGAGTTGCATCCAAAGAACACCATACCTACTGTGAAGCATGGGGGTGGAAACATCATGCTTTGGGGCTGTTTTTCTGCAAAGGGACCAGGACGACTGATCCGTGTAAAGGAAAGAATGAATGGGGCCATGTATCGTGAGATTTTGAGTGAAAACCTCCTTCCATCAGCAAGGGCATTGAAGATGAAACGTGGCTGGGTCTTTCAGCATGACAATGATCCCAAACACACCGCCCGGGCAACGAAGGAGTGGCTTCGTAAGAAGCATTTCAAGGTCCTGGAGTGGCCTAGCCAGTCTCCAGATCTCAACCCCATAGAAAATCTTTGGAGGGGAGTTGAAAGTCTGTCTTGCCCAGCGACAGCCCCAAAACATCACTGCTCTAGAGGAGATCTGCATGGAGGAATGGGCCAAAATACCAGCAACAGTGTGTGAAAACCTTGTGAAGACTTACAGAAAACGTTTGACCTGTGTCATTGCCAACAAAGGGTATATAACAAAGTATTGAGAAACTTTTGTTATTGACCAAATACTTATTTTCCACCATAATTTGCAAATAAATTCATTAAAAATCCTACAATGTGATTTTATGGATTTTTTTTCCTCATTTTGTCTGTCATAGTTGACGTGTACCTATGATGAAAATTACAGGCCTCTCTCATCTTTTTAAGTGGGAGAACTTGCACAATTGGTGGCTGACTAAATACTTTATTTCCCCACTGTACCTGTTAAATAAGTGAGTCTTTCTATTTAAACCACGCACGCTTCAAATCTTCCATTCAACATCACCAAACCAAATACTCTGTAGGATCCGTTCAAGCAACACATACCATCAGTTGTATTACACTCATAAATACAGATTTTACTCTATGCCATTGAAATTATAAATAAATTCCACAAATAGCGCCATTACAATGGGTTTTCATCTTACCCTCTGATACAAAATGAAGTTCCATCACTTCACTACCTTAGCTCTACCCTGATAATTAGTTCAATGGAACCCCTATATTGGCTTTTGTACTATATTATACATTACGTCTATAACCACATTACTTATGGTCAGTTTATTCCTTAAACCTTATCTCTATCACATGATCCAACAACGGTACAAATTTAGAAAACCCATATTAATTACTTCCCCCACCCATGACGTTTGGGATCATGTTTGGGTGAGCAAGATAATACATATATAATACAGTATGAAAATGTATGCACTCACTAACTGTAAGTCGCTCTGGATAAGAGCGTCTGCTAAAATGACTAAAACGTAAAATAACGTTAGAAACTTCTAGGTACTCACGTGAAATAATCCCTTTGTGGTGTTTTTAAACCAATTCTCAATACACACAAATCTCTTCAAACATTTTCCCCGCGGAACCAAAAAAATAGACTGTAATTTCAAGGACACTGCCCTGCCTGTCCAGAAAATACAGACCTTTCTACTACTCTCTAAAATAACCTCACAATCTCCATACCACTCCTTGATATTCAATGTATTAATTATGTTATATATCGTAACTTCTTATCCAAACGTATATAAAATTATTATACCCATTTTTAGAACTTATTTTGCACCCTTCAGATTCAAAAATTCTAAATGTGGATTTGCCTGTAATAATTTCGTCATTTCCTGCCTCTCACTTTGAGTTAAATGAAGCTCTGCTTTACTCTTAATGGTGACTGTTTTTCCAGATATCGGTCTACTAAGCTGGCCATTCATTACTACTATTAGTCCATGCAATTATTAGTAATTAAACACTTAAATAAAATCCCCATCCTGATCTGTATTAAATTGTAGTTCCTATTTGTCGTTTTGGTGCTATGATTCAATATGTTACATTGCATTGGCTCCATCTCCTGGTCGTTTTGAGTAATTAAAAGGGGATTAATTCTCCCTTCTGTTATGACGATTTACCACATCAAAGGTCCGTAACCTATTCTTTTATAATGTCTTACACACTACGGGACTAAAAACCCACTCTCTTTATAATGTACTGGACATTAAGGGTGCCGTGCGCCCACTCTCTTTATGATGCATCTTACATCAAAGGTGCCCTGCGCACCATGGTACCATGGTAAGTTATAACCAACATGGCCCTGCCTCTCCCAACTTCCAACTTCCTAACTCCAGAACAAAGATCCACTCTCTCTATATATACACTCTGTTACAAGTCTCTCCACGAACATCTTGTAAACCTCCATGGGCACTCCCCATTCTTTGATGTTATTACCCTTTACCCCTGTCAGTATATCCTGTCCATCAATTATTCTAAGATCAACCTCAGTAATCACCTTTGACATAATGGAATGTAGACTCTGTGGCAGCAAACCACTTATCTACTAACTCTCCCCTGGTCCACACAATACTATGACATGGCATCATTACAATAATCCTACTGTACTATTAGGTTTGGGTGAATAACTATCAGGGTTGGAAGAATAACTATCAGTGCTGGGAGAATAACCCTACCATACTATCAGGGTTGGGTGAATAACTATCAGGTTTGGGTGAATAACTATTAGGGTTGTAAGAATAACTATCAGGGTTGGGTGAATAACTATCAGGTTTGGGTGAATAACTATCAGGGTTGGGTGAATAACTATCAGGGTTGGGTGAATAACCCTACCGTACTATCAAGGTTGGGTGAATAACTATCAGGGTTGGGTGAATAACCCTACGGTACTATCAGGATTGGGTGAATAACTATCAGGGTGGGGTGAATAACTATCAGGGTTGAGTGAATAACCATCAGGGTTGGGTGAATAACTATCAGAGTTGGGTGAATAACTATCAGGGTTGGGTGAATAACCATCAGGTTTGGGTGAATAACTATCAGGGTTGGGTGAATAACTATCAGGGTTGGGTGAATAACTATCAAAGGTTGGGTGAATAGCTATCAGGGTTGGGTGAATAACTATCAGGGTTGGGTGAATAACTATCAGGGTTGGGTGAATAACTATCAGGGTTGGCATCCTTAACACACAGCATCCTAAACGTACAGCATCCTAAACACACAGCATCCTAAACACACAGCATCCTAAACACACAGCATCCTAAACGTACAGCACCTAAACACACAGCATCCTAAACACACAGCATCCTAAACACACAGCATCCTAAACACACAGCATCCTAAACACACAGCATCCTAAACACATAACATCCTAAACACACAGCATCCCTAAACACACGGCATCCTTTATCAGCAGTAAAAAGGCTGCATTTGGTATTTCTCCAACAGCTGTCAGACTGAGTGGACTCGCTCCGGCTGAATAATTTTCAAACTAACTGGGGGAAACACCTTTTCATACAAGAGAGCATTTCTACAACACACCACTTAATATAGAGCTAGCTACTATATGGTAACCACACTGGATTATCATACAGCTAGTTACTGCATGGTAACCACACTGGATTATCATACAGCTAGTTACTGCATGGTAACCACACTGGATTATCATACAGCTAGTTACTGCATGGTAACCACACTGGATTATCATACAGCTAGCTACTGCATGGTAACCAAACTGGATTATCATACAGCTAGCTACTGCATGGTAACCAAACTGGATTATCATACAGCTAGTTACTGCATGGTAACCAAACTGGATTATCATACAGCTAGTTACTGCATGGTAACCACACTGCATTCTCTGCTGTTGTGTCTCTACAAACTCTTATGTCTACATCTGAATGAGAGACATTGGTTTGTAGGAAGCTATTGTGTGATCATCCACTCTGAGTCAAATCCTGGTTGGGTTTGACTGACTGCCCCCACCACCCCTCTTCACCCACTCCTCTCAGCCTGGGGGGGTTGTAGCCCGGGGGTTAGACTGTGACAGAGCTGGATGTTACACTTCCTGCAGGCCCGCCCTCTGCCCCCCAAGCACCCCCGAAGGACGGCCAAGCCATTACAGTAATTAACTTGAGTGGTGGGAATATGGAGAGGTGAAGGGATGGAGGGATAGAGGGAGGGAGGGAGGTATGGAGGGATGGAGAGAAAAGAGGAGGGGGGGGTATTTTTTGCAGAGGCAGCATCTCGGCGGGGGCTTGCCTGCCCTCTCTTTCTCTATCCTGCAGTCAGTTATTCCCTGAGTCACTTTCATTACATACAGTAGTGGAGCGTGGGCCAGGGACCCCAAATTAATCTAGCAAAAAGCCTGACACACCCCCCACTGCCGCACTGTAACCTGGCTTTTTAACTCCACTAAAACACAGAGAGCGAGAGAAAGAGAGAGAAAGAGAGAGAAAGAGAGAGAGAGAGAGAGAGAGAGAGAGAGAGAGAGAGAGTGGGGGGTGGTAGGGATAGAGCGAGAGAGAGAGAGAGAGAGAGAGAGAGAGAGAGAGAGAGAGAGAGAGAGAGAGAGAGAGAGAGAGAGAGAGAGAGAGAGAGAGAGAGAGAGAGAGAGAGAGAGAGAGAGAGAGTGGGGGATGGTTGGAATAGAGAGAGAGAGAGATAGTGTTATAAAAGAAAAAAGCATTATTCTGAGCAGGGGAGAGAGAAAGGGTGATGAGAGAGTGGGATGGACAGAGGGTGAGAGGGGGTGGAGAGAGAAAGAGAAGAGAGAGACACTGCTGCTCAGATTACACCTCCCATTATGACATCACTCACGCCTACGATGATGTCATCCAAGGTGATCTTTGTCGCCCATCACGATGTCATCATCCTTGCATGCTTTATTTCTCACGTCACTGATCACAATGAAACCAAGACGAATGTCATTGTCTCATTGTTTAATGAGACATTTTATTGTTGAACGCCTTCAATGGATCTCCACCGTGTTGTACTAGGCTTAGACAACATGGTTCAGTGTCTTATCGCGCTGTTCAAACTAATCAGTCAATCACATCCTGATCATTCCGACTATGCTATTACGCCTTGATGAAATGTCATTAACATTTTAAGGTTGAAATAAAGAGCGTGGCAATGTCTTTTACTACAGTAGCAGCCAATATGAAGATGTACACACAACTGAGCCTACCTACACACAGACACCATTAATGACCACCCCCGCACATACACACACACAATAACCGTGCCCCTCAATATTCCCTACCTAGCAGCTCATGTGTCTTTATCAGTTGACAGCTACTTGTCTTCCTTATGGGAGCACAATAACCCAAACGCCATATTGTTACGTCTACGGCAGGAAGAGAGATGGTGGAGCACCATAAAACCAATATCCTCTTTCATTTAGTATCAGGCCATGTGACCCCACCGGGGAGATAGACTTTTATTGAAGTTTAACCTAGCGTTTAGCCGACCCGCAGTGTTTCTGAAAGAGCTGAGCATTTAGCCGACCTACAGTGTTCCTGATAGACCTGACTAGCTGACCCACAGTGTTTCTGACAGACCTGACTAGCCGACCCACAGTGTTTCTGATAGACCTGACTAGCCGACCCACAGTGTTTCTGTCACGAGAATTTCTATCTCTAATAGTTAAACTCAACTGTTACTCAAGCTTTGAATAATTCCAATCACTTAGGGAATATTGGTAAATTATCCTTATGCCATATCCCTTCTTTTTGAGACTGCCCCTTGCTTCTTTATCGCTCCGCCCACTTCCTTTGTCTATGATGGCGGCTATATTCGACTTTCATTCAGTTCAGAATCAATAGTAATACAATCAATCAACCCCTTATCTTGCAAAAACACTCATGTTTAGTTTAAACTCTGTTCAACCCCGGCTCTCCCGGGCTTGACCTGAAGACTGATTGTTGGACATGACAGGTCCATACTTAAATCTTTCAAACATACACAAAACCCCACCCCATCATGCTGTAATCAATCAAGAAGATAGCCAAGGAGAGACAGAGGTTTAGCCTGAACTCAGTCCAACCCTGGCCACTTATTCCACTTTGTTTGAGGAGAGAAGCAAAAGGCCACAGTCTGGTTTCAGTCTCTGATAAGGTAGGACAGCCATGGATTTAAGTAAGACCGAGCAATTCGACCCTAGGTCAGATTCCCACTTCACACACACACAGTGAAATGACCCAATTAAGTTATTTGCCTAGCAACAAAGAATTCTAACTCTATGTTCGTGATTAACCCAGTTTTATCTCATAGTCCACTAAAGAATCTCCCTCATCACCATGTTTCTGAGTCAAGACCAATGTCATATATCCCTCCCTACAGTCTACCGTTTGGGTAAAAGGCCTGTCATATCTAGGAAAAGCTAAGACTGTTTGGGAAGTGAGCAACTTTTTTATCTCTATAAACTGTTCCTCCTCCTCTGAGATCCAAATGATTTTATCATGGGCTGCCATTGCCTTCCCATAGATACGATCACTTAATTTACCAGTATGTAGTGCATAATGGGGTACCCAAGCTCTACAGTAGTTTATCATTCCCAAAATGCTCATAATTTGTTTCTTGTTTAATGGTTTTGGTGCTTCAAGTACAGCAGTTTTCCTGGATGAGTTTAACGTTCGCCCCTCCTGAGTTATGGTATGTCCTAAGTAAATCACCTCGCTCTGCCAGAGTTTAAGTTTCCTTTTGCTAACTTTGTGTCCCTGTTCTGCCATAAAGATTAACAATTGGAGTGTATCTTTCTTACATCCCTCTTGAGTGGGATTAGCCAATAGAATATCATCTACATAAATTAAAATGTGGCTTCCTTCCTGAGGTTCAGTTCCATTAAATATTCAGTTCCCATCACTTACTTCCACTCTATTCCTGTTACCTTCCACTCTCTTTCTATTTTTGTTCTGTCTTTTCTGTCTGTCGCGGTACTGTCTTTGTCTGTCATTCCTTGGAGGAGCTTTACACTCCCTTGCCATGTGTCCTGTTTTGTCACAATTAAAACACTTTCTATCGTCTGATCCTGTCCATTTTTCCCCTTCTCTGTTAGGTCCCTCTCCCTTAAAGCTCCCTTTATGCTGACCTTCTATTTCCCCCCGAGTCGCTATTAGATACTCTGCTCCTCTCTGTTCTTTCTTGCTTTTCTTTTCTTTTCCATTCTGTTCACGGTGAATCGCATACCTTTTTACTTATGCCAGAGTGGCAGTTCCCCACCCTATCAGAGTTTTCTTTATTGCTTGGCAGGTTTCAGGTCTCATACCACTCAAAAATTATATTTTCAACTGTTGATGATATGGCCCATCTGTTACCTGTCTGGGATCTATCAATCCACTGTTTGCATTGAATACATCCCTTAACCTTTCCAAATATCGACGAACTGTCTCACTGTCTCCCTGTTTGCACTCATGGATTTTAGAAAAATCAGCATGTCTATCGTAATAATCTCTAAGATTGTTACATAGTTGATTAAGTTTATCTCGATATTCTCCGTCTATAGCACACTGTAAAATAACTCTCCCTCCCCCTTTCCAGTCTCCCTTCACAGCTGCCCAATCCTTTCCTACCACTTTTCTGACTGCTCATTCCAGCTCTTTTCCCAGTCCGTCTACATCCTCCCTACTTTCTCTCTCTCTCTCTCTCTGTCTCTCGCTTTCTCTCTCTATCTTGCTCTCCCCCTCTTCCTAATCTTTACTGGTCTCACCCCTCCCCCCCACTGCTCCTTCCTCCTCCAACATTCCGGCTTGGCCATCATATGGCGGGGGGACGGGACCTGTCCTAATCTTCTTCTACACACAACAACCTCATCATCTGGGTTCTCTTTCCAAGCCTGTTCTGTCAGGACTGGATATAACCTTTCTGCCCTCTGCTCTGGGGGAGGCACTCTTTCTTCCTCCTTTTGCATAACCTATTTTTATCCTTCTCTGACCTACCTCTCTCTTCCGAGCTTCAGAGAGCCACACCCTAGCAGTGTCTAGCCCCTCTAGTCGCTCTCTCTATCTCTACACACCTTGTCCATCTGTTTTACCATGGATTCAAGTTCGTTTACGTCTAGACGCCCCTCAAACCATTACCTCTCCCTCCACCTAGTTCCATGATGGAGGTTATCCTTAAACTCCATGTATTTCAATTCAATAGTCCACATTACAACTCTATTATCAGTAGTTTTTAAACTATCAACTCATAAGTGAGTCGTTCAATTCGAACCCCGATTTAATTACAGTGGGGGAAAAAATTATTTAGTCAGCCACCAATTGTGCAAGTTCTCCCACTTAAAAAGATGAGAGAGGCCTGTAATTTTCATCATAGGTACACGTCAACTATGACAGACAAAATAAGAAGAAAATAATCCAGAAAATCACATTGTAGGATTTTTAATGAATTTATTTGCAAATTATGGTGGAAAATAAGTATTTGGTCAATAACAAAAGTTTCTCAATACTTTGTTATATACCCTTTGTTGACAATGACACAGGTCAAACGTTTTCTGTAAGTCTTCAAAAGGTTTTCACACACTGTTGCTGTTTTTTTGGCCCATTCCTCCATGAAGATCTCTTCTAGAGCAGTGATGTTTTGGGGCTGTCGCTGGGCAACACAGACTTTCAACTCCCTCCAAAGATTTTCTATGGGGTTGAGATGTGGAGACTGGCTAGGCCACTCCAGGACCTTGAAATGCTTCTTACGAAGCCACTCCTTCGTTGCCCGGGGGGTGTGTTTGGGATCATTGTCATGCTGAAAGACCCAGCCACGTTTAATCTTCAATTCCTTTACTATATTACCTCTGCTCCGAACTGATAGATACTTTTTTATAATGCTTAATCTTATTTCTATCACATACTGTCTCCCCCCCTCCCGTAAGTCTACGTGTTTGGGCGCGCAAGCTTGTATATTTCTTATATATTATTCCACTTCCATGACCACCTCTAGTGATCAATTACCCACACATAACATTCATCATATTTTAGTATATTCATCTCAACCAAACCATTCGTATTTCTAATGATTTTTTATTGCCACAAGTTAGTTTACCATAATCTATTTCCTATCGTAACAACGTTAACTAACTAGAACCTGCCCCTCAGTCGTAGAATCCTCCCAGAATCCTATAGACTCGTCACTTATTCACTGATCTCACACTACTCTATGAGACAGGCAGTGTTTTTACAAACCCCCAGATATCATCATATCAACAGTTTATTCTCCAAACTCCCAGATTAACTCATTCCCATATCCACACGACTCTCATATCACATTCACACAACGCTATTTCCCAACACACAATCAATATTCGTATAACCTACAGGAATAACTTCTTCTATAAAAGTACCACGATTTGGAATGTTCACCCTAGCACGTTTGATATCTCACTATGGTAAATTTTACCATAATCCTATGTTACTTCTACATTTCCCAAATGTAATGACCCCTAAGAGCTTGTCCGAAATACAATGTTTTGACGTCATATGATCAACCCCGTACACGTGACCTGTTCTTCCAACAGGATTTCTCATACCCCTACTGATAACGACTCCGTTAGTAAATGAATATCGTATTCTTGTTAAACCTATAATATCTCATACATTAAAGAGTCTTCTTTCTATTGAGTAATCTTGATATTTCTAGAATAATCTAATACATGAAGGGATTTACCCTTTCCGGTTTAATCTCGATAATTCTAGAAAATCTCATACATTAAGAATTCTTCCTCTTATACATTAGAGAGTCTATAGTAACAAATATCCCCCTTGCATCTCTTAATAGTCCTTTCTTGATACAATTTCAATACAGGGTAGTTTCTAATGGTAATGGCCTCTGCTACCATGAGTCGTTACGGACCCACCCTTCTCAATTTTGATGCCAGACGCTCTCTTCATTTCTGATATCAGATCAATATACGCTGGAATGATTTCTGGAGTTGAGAGCTGGGGGAAGGTATAACTATGGAAGGAATGGAAGGGTTCGTGGCGTATGTTGGTTTTGTTTGTCGAATATTGGAATGGCAGCGAACGACAGTGAAGGAAACCAATGCTGTAGTTAGTGACAGACTGATCATCTCATCTTTATATACACAAGCACAAACGTACCACCACACACACACACACACACATGCACAATTAGGGCACTCACAATGCGACAGGTGGTGACGGTGTTAGTTGTATGTAGATTATTTTGTTTTCTATGCTGCGGCCTCACACACACACACACACACACACACACACACACACACACACACACACACACACACAGAGACACACACACACACACACACACACACACACACACACACACACACACACACACACACACACACACACACATACACACACACACACACACACACACACACACACACACAGAGACACACACACACACACACACACACATACACACATACACACACACACACACACACACACACAGAGACACACACACACACACACACACACACACACACACACACACACACACACACAGAGACACACACACCCACAGAGACACACACACACACACACACACACACACAGAGAGACACACACACACCCACAAAGACACCAAACTGTGCTCATCAAAGGATAAAGGGTCACCCAAGGGGAGAGAATCACAACAACCCTCTTCATCAAATTGAGCCTCCTCCACTTCTCCTCCTCCATCTCTCTACCTCTTCCTTTTCTGCCTTCGTTTCCTCTGACCTTCAAACGGCGTACTTGAGGTCTCTACGATGTCACTCAGTGACCCTTCGAGAATCAGAACCACCTTTATCCTCCCAAGTACATTTACACACACCTAGAATTTGCCTGAGTGAGAAGGTGCTGCCGGTCACGTAGTCCACATAGACATTATTCTAGCAGAGATACTCATCCATAAGTGGACAATTAGAGAAGTCATGAAAGGCGACTGGTTTCAAAGGAGCGCTTGTTATTTCTGCCACAGTTCTTATTCTCGCTTTTTTGTACATTAAACCCTTTTCACCCTCACTGCCATAGAAACTTCTGAAGACAAGGTGTACTATACCTATGAAGCAGGATTGAGATTGTGCTTTGTTTGTGGCGGTGTTAGTTATACAGACAGATTATTGTGCTTTGTGCGTAGATTATTTAGTTTTCTATGCTGCGGCCTTGCCGGCAGTCACTGCTGACTGATACATAAAGATTGAAAGACAGAGAGGTTTGCCCGGCGTTGGTGATGTTGTCAGTCCTTGTACACTCCATGTAAAGGAATGAATGAGAGGACGATCTGAATAGCATTCTAAATAAACACAGTGTCAGCCTTCAAAGATATTATGCAGAGTCCATCTGGTCAACTGAGCCTGTCTGCGTATGGCAGTGGGGGGGGGGGGGGTTACAATGATAGTCGTCCCCGGATGCCTATTGCACAGGTGTCAGAAGTTCCACCTTGGTTTCCACAGCAAGAAGCCAACACTAATTACCCCCACTAACAGACACAGCAGGAGCGGTTTAACCGCCAATGACACCTATATTCAACAGACAGAATGCAATATTTAGTCCATTAGTTTAAATGTGATTTCTCTGACAGTGATGGGATTTCGAGGTGTATGTATTCAACAGGAGTACCATCACGCTGGCTGTGGATGATTGGCGCTCTGTGGAAGCCGTGAAAAGGCCTCATTTGGGCTGTTACTTCTCTCTAATTGGCTCCCTTGGCTTTCGACTTCATGGGTGAATGGTCCAATCAGACGCAGACAGCTGCTCACATCTCTCCACAGTGGACAGAGGAGGTTGAGAGGTCATTCGCTCTGTTTGTCAGGTGGTGTGTGTGTGTGTGTGTGCGCGCAGAGGGTTAAAGTTCTCAGTCACTGCGACGGATTTCCATCATATGGATTCTTGCATGGAGAGAATGGAGCCCCAGGCCGAGGGAGATTGACAGTTCTTTTGTTTCTTCCATTTGCGAAAAATCTGTTGTCACCTTCTCACCAAGCTGCTTGGCGATGGTCTTGTAGCCCATTCCAGCCTTGTGTAGGTCTACAATCTTGTCCCTGACATCCTTGGAGAGCTCTTTGGTCTTGGCCATGGTGGAGAGTTTGGAATCTGATTGATTAATTGCTTCTGTGGACAGGTGTCTTTTATACAGGTAACAAACTGAGATTAGGAGCACTCCCTTTAAGAGTGTGCTCCTAATCTCAGCTTGTTACCTGTATAAAAGACACCTGGGAGCCAGAAATCTTTCTGATTGAGAGGGGGTCATATACTTATTTCCCTCATTAAAATGCAATTCAATTTATAACATTTTTGACATGCATTTTTCTGGATTTTTTTGTTGTTATTCTGTCTCTCACTGTTCAAATAAACCTACCATTAAAATTATAGACTGATCATTTATTTGTCAGTGGGCAAACAAACAAAATCAGCAGGGGATCAGCAAATACTTTTTTCCCCTCACTGTAGCTGCTGACAAAGTCATTCAAAGCCTCTACTTCATCACTCAGGATGGACCTTTACAGTGCTACTATTTCTGCCACGTAACGTTATTAAAACTAAATCAGACAACCCACATAGTAGAATAGTCGACCTATTTACCTAGTCGGCTTGGTGTTGTGTGTTATATGCAAGATAAATATTCCTCTCGAGGCGCATTCAAGTTGCCATAGGAGGGAAACATGTATTCTGACAAGCAGTCAATGCACAACAATTCTTAATGCAATTCCGTAAAAAACGCTGTTGAAAGCAGTTTTGGCCTTTATTAAAAAAGAGGGGGATCCCAGTTTTAAATTCCTACCACGTGTATTTCTCTACTCCTTCAACTGTGTGTTGTTTTACAAATGCAATTCTTCAACTGGAGTTTCAAGCATGGGTGAGGAGCAGCTGCGCAACAGCGCTTTTAAAGGGGCAATGGTGTCTTAAACGGGCAATGAAATACTTTGTAATATAAATGTTTTTTTTTGTTTTTTTTATATATTAGAGTGAATAATAATTCATAATCATTTATATATTCATATTTTAATACAATTATTATTATTATTATTAATAATAACAACAATCAGGATACTGTGTCCAATGGGGTCAATGCAGGGGACAAACCCAATGCTTCAGCCTATGTACATGTTAAAGCCACTATGTGTCACGACTTCCGCCGAGGCTGCCTCCCCTCCTTGTTCGGGCAGGTTTCGGCGTTCATCGTCACCGGCTTACTAGCTGCTGCCGATCCATTTATCATCACTCCACTTGTCTTGTCTAATTAATCACACACACACACACCTGGTCCTTATCCCCAATTAGTCATTGTATAAGTGTTCCCTCTGCTTCCTTGTCTGTGTGGGTGATTGTTTGTAGTGAGCTGTGTGTAGCTCGGTTGAGCTACCCTTACCTTGTTGTTGCCAGGGTAGATATTTCCCCTGTGCCTGAGTTTTGTTGTCGCATGCTTGCGCGACTGTTTATCGACGGAATAAACTCTTTGGATGGGTATTACTCTCCTGCGCCTGACTCCTTCTATCACACGCATCACAGGTTGCTGCATCAGTTAGGCTACACATGATAATGCTTATTGCTAATAGCACATCTGAAAATATAGACTATAGGCTACAGTGGGGAAAAAAAGTATTTAGTCAGCCACCAATTGTGCAAGTTCTCCCACTTAAAAAGATGAGAGAGGCCTGTAATTTTCATCATAGGTACACGTCAACTATGACAGACAAAATGAGAAAAAAAATTCCAGAAAATCACATTGTAGGATTTTTCATGAATTTATTTGCAAATTATGGTGGAAAATAAGTATTTGGTCAATAACAAAAGTTTCTCAATACTTTGTTATATACCCTTTGTTGGCAATGTCACAGGTCAAACGTTTTCTGTAAGTCTTCACAAGGTTTTCACACACTGTTGCTGGTATTTTGGCCCATTCCACTAGAGCAGTGATGTTTTGGGGCTGTCGCTGGGCAACACGGACTTTCAACTCCCTCCAAAGATTTTCTATGGGGTTGAGATCTGGAGACTGGCTAGGCCACTCCAGGACCTTGAAATGCTTCTTACGAAGCCACTCCTTCGTTGCCCGGGCGGTGTGTTTGGGATCATTGTCATGCTGAAAGACCCAGCCACGTTTCATCTTCAATGCCCTTGCTGATGGAAGGAGGTTTTCACTCAAAATCTCACGATACATGGCCCCTTCATTCTTTCCTTTACACGGATCAGTCGTCCTGGTCCCTTTGCAGAAAAACAGCCCCAAAGCATGATGTTTCCACCCCCATGCTTCACAGTAGGTATGGTGTTCTTTGGATGCAACTCAGCATTCTCTGTCCTCCAAACATGACGAGTTGAGTTTTTACCAAAAAGTTCTATTTTGGTTTCATCTGACCATATGACATTCTCCCAATCCTCTTCTGGATCATCCAAATGCACTCTAGCAAACTTCAGACAGGCCTGGACATGTACTGGCTTAAGCAGGGGGACACGTCTGGCACTGCAGGATTTGAGTCCCTGGCGGCGTAGTGTGTTACTGATGGTAGGCTTTGTTACTTTGGTCCCAGCTCTCTGCAGGTCATTCACTAGGTCCCCCCGTGTGGTTCTGGGATTTTTGCTCACCGTTCTTGTGATCATTTTGACCCCACGGGGTGAGATCTTGCATGGAGCCCCAGATCGAGGGAGATTATCAGTGGTCTTGTATGTCTTCCATTTCCTAATAATTGCTCCCACAGTTGATTTCTTCAAACCAAGCTGCTTACCCAATGCAGATTCAGTCTTCCCAGCCTGGTGCAGGTCTACAATTTTGTTTCTGGTGTCCTTTGACAGCTCTTTGGTCTTGGCCATAGTGGAGTTTGGAGTGTGACTGTTTGAGGTTGTGGACAGGTGTCTTTTATACTGATAACAAGTTCAAACAGGTGCCATTAATACAGGTAACGAGTGGAGGACAGAGGAGCCTCTTAAAGAAGAAGTTACAGGTCTGTGAGAGCCAGAAATCTTGCTTGTTTGTAGGTGACCAAAGACTTATTTTCCACCATAATTTGCAAATAAATTCATAAAAAATCCTACAATGTGATTTTCTGGATTTTTTTCTCTCAATTTGTCTGTCATAGTTGACATGTACCTATGATGAAAATTACAGGCCTCTCTTATCTTTTTAAGTGGGAGAACTTGCACAATTGGTGGCTGACTAAATACTTTTTTCCCCACTGTAAAAATTATCCCGGGGAAGACCCGGGACCCCTAAGCTAGGGGACTGGAATTGGTCAAACTCGCAGTTTAAATACTGCCCCGTGTAGCTCTGTTGGTAGAGCATGGCGCTTGCAACGCCAGGGTTGTGGGTTCGATTCCCACGGGGGGGCCAGTATGAAAAAATAAATAATAACGTATGCGCTCTGGATAAGAGTGTCTGCTAAATGATTAAAATGTAAATGTACAAAATGATCCTCTTTCCCTAAAAGTGTGATGGTCATGACTTTCTTAAATGAAAGGGGAGGCCCCAGACAATCGATCGGAGATCGACATAAGTTTGAGTCAGGGGTGAGTGTGTGTGTGTGTGTGTGTGTGTGTGTGTGTGTGTGTGTGTGTGTGTGTGTGTGTGTGTGTGTGTGTGTGTGTGTGTGTGTGTGTGTGTGTGTGTGTGTGTGTGTGTGTGTGTGTGTGTGTGTGTGTTGTGGTCCTCGCTGGAAAAATGCACAGAGAGATAAAATAAATGGAGGAAAAACTAGTAATTTGCTGCTTGCCTCACTAATTGAGCTACCGCTGCACTTCTCCCCAGGTTGGTCTGTTAGGAGTTTGGATGGATTGATACAGATTCACACACACACACACGGAGAGGAAATGCCTCAGACAGACTTTCATCTGTTGTTGTCTTGGATACATTTGATTAACTCTCAGCACATGTGGAACAGAAGAGACCACAAGTCTTTAACAGCTTGGAGCTTGTTTTATTATTATCCAACATGGATAAACATCAATTAGTTTGACCTCTGAGTGACCTCTGAGTCTCCCAGAGGGAAATCATATATTGTTCAAATGTTTGTTTGACTCGAATTAAGTCCAGTATTCACAATAACACGTCTTCAAAGAGCTACAGTATGTGACAAGGCAAAGTCTTAAAGATGCAATCACATACACTCAAATCAAATCAAATCAAATGGTATTTGCCACATGCGCTGAATACAACAGGTGTAGACATTACACTGAAATGCTTACTTACAAGCCCTTAACCAACAATGCAAAGTAAAACAAATAAAAAAAGTGTTAAGCAAAAAAAAAATTAAGCAAATAACTAAAGAGCAGCAGTAAAATAATATAACAGTAGGGAGGCTATATACAGGGGGGGTACCGGTGCAGAGTCAATGTGCGGAGACACCGGTTTGTCGAGGTAATTGAGGTAATATGTACATATGGGTAGAGTTAAAGTGACTATGCATAAATAATAAACAGAATAGCAGCAGAGTAAAAAAGGGGGATGAGGTGGGGGTGGGGGGGCAATGCAAATAGTCTGGATAGCCATGATTAGCTGTTCAGGAGTCTTATGGCTTGGGGGTACAAGCTGTTGAGAAGCCTTTTGGACCTAGACTTGGCGCTCCGGTACCGCTTGCCGTGCGGTAGCAGAGAGAACAATCTATGACTAGGGTGGCTGGAGTCTTTGACAATTTTGAAGGCCTTCCTCTGACACCGCCTGGTATAGAGGTCCTGGGTGGCAGGAAGCTTGGCCCCAGTGATGTACTGGACCGTATGCACTACCCTCTGTAGTGCCTTGCGGTCGGAGGCCGAGCAATTGCCATACCAGGCAGTGATGCAACCAGTCAGGATGCTCTCGATGGTGCAGCTGTAGAACTTTTTGAGGATCTGAGGATCCATGCCAAATGTTTTCAGTCTCCTGAGGGGGATTAGGCTTTGTCGTGCCCTCTTCACGACTGTCTTGGTGTGTTTGGACCATGATAGTTCGTTGGTGATGTGGGCACCAAGGAACTTGAAGCTCTCAACCTGTTCCACTAAAGCCCCGTCGATGAGAATGGGGGCGTGCTCAGTCCTCTTTTTTTTCCTGTAGTCCACAATCATCTCCTTTGTCTTGATCACGTTAAGGGAGAGGTAGTTATTCTGGCACCACACGGCCAGGTCTCTGACCTCCTCCCTATAGGCTGCCTCATCGTTGTCTGTGATCAGGCCTACCACTGTTGTGTCGTTGGCAAACTTAAGGATGGTGTTGGAGTCGTGCCTGGCCATGCAGTCATGGGTGAACAGGGAGTACAGGTGGGGACTGAGCACGCACCCCTGAGGGGCCCCTGTGTTGAGGATCAGCATGGCAGATGTGTTGTTACCTACCCTTTCCACCTGGAGGCGGCCCGTCAGGAAGTCCAGGATCCAGTTGCAGAGGGAGGTGTTTAGTCCCAGGGTCCTTAGCTTAGTGATGAACTTTGAGGGCACTATGGTGTTAAACGCTGAACTGTAGTCAATGAATAGGATTCTCACGTAGGTGTTCATCTTGTCCAGGTGGGAAAGGGCAGTGTGGAGTGCAATAGAGATTGCATCATCTGTGGATCTGTTGGGGCGGTATGCAAATTGGCGTGGGTCTAGGGTTTTTGGGATAATGGTGTTGATGTGAGCCATGACCAGCCTTTCAAAGCATTTCATGGCTACAGACGTGAGTGCTACGGGTCGGTAGTCATTTAGGCAGGTTATCTGTGTCCTTGGGTACAGGGACTATGGTGGTCTACTTGAAACATGTTGGTATTACAGACTGAGTCAGGGACATGTTGAAAATGTCAGTGAAGACACTTGCCAGTTGGTCAGCACATGCTCGGAGTACACGTCCTGGTAATCCATCTGGCCCTGCGGCCTTGTGAATGTTGACCTGCTTAAATGTCTTACTCACATCGGCTAAGGAGAGCGTGATCACATAGTCATCCGGAACAGCTGGTGCTCTCATGCATGCTTCAGCGTTGCTTGCCTCGAAGTGAGCATAGAAGTGATTTAGCTGGTCTGGTAGGCTTGTGTTACTGGGCAGCTCGCGGCTGTGCTTCCCTTTGTAGTCTGTAATAGTTTTCAAGCCCTGCCACATCCGACGAGCATCAGAGCCGGTGTAGTACGATTCAATCTTAGTCCTGCATTGACTCTTTGCCTGTTTGATGGTTCGTCGGAGGGCATAGCGGCATTTCTTATAAGCGTCCGGGTTAGAGTCCCGCTTCTTGAAAGCGGCAGCTCTAGCCTTTAGCTCAGTGCGGATGTAGCCTGTAATCCATGGCTTCTGGTTGGGGTATGTACGTACGGTCACTCTGGGGATGACGTCATCGATGCACTTATTGATGAAGCCAGTGACTGTGATGTGATGTGGCGTACTCCTCAATGCTATCTGAAGAATCCCGGAACATATTTTTTATTTATTTAACCTTTATTTAACCAGGTAAGCCAGTTGAGAGCAAGTTCTCATTTACAACTGCGACCTGGCCAAATATAAAGCAAAGCAGTGCGATAAAAACAACAACACAGAGTTAGATATGGGGTAAAACAAAACATAAAGTCAAAAATACAACAGAAAATATATATACAGTGTGTGCAAATTAGCATCTGCGTCATCTGACCACTTTTCTATTAACAGAGTCACTGGTGCTTCCTGCTTTAGTTTTTGCTTATATGCAGGAATCAGGAGGATAGAGTTCTGGTCAGATTTTCCAAATGGAGTGTGACGGAGAGCTTTGTATGCGTCTCTGTGTGTGGAGTAAAGGTGATCTAGAGTTTTTTTTTTTCTCTGGTTGCACATTTAACATGCTGGTAGAAATTAGGTAGAACGGATTTAAGTTCCCTGCATTAAAGTCCCCGGCCACTAGGAGCGCTGCCTCTGGATGAGCGTTTTCCTGTTTACTTATGGCCTTATACAGCTCATTGAGTGCAGTCTTAGTGCCAGCATTGGTTTGTGGTGGTATATAGACAGCTACGAAAAATATAGAAGAAAACTCTCTTGGTAAATAGTGTGGTCTACAGCTTATCATGAGATACTCTACCTCAGGCGAGCAAAACCTTGAGACTTCCTTAGTATTAGATTTTTTGCACCAGCTGTTGTTAACAAATATACACAGACCGCCACCCCTTGTCTTACCGGAGTCTGCCGTTCTATCCTGCCGATGTAGCGTATAGCCCGCTAGCTGTATGTTGTCCATGTCGTCGTTCAGCCACGACTCGGTGAAACATAAGATATTACAGTTTTTAATGTCCCGTTGGTAGGACAACTTTAGTCTTAGGTCATCCAGATTGTTTTCCAATGATTGAACGTTGGCTAATAGGACTGATGGAAGAGGCAGTTTACTCGCTCGCCGTCGGATCCTTACAAGGCACCCCGACCTACGTCCACGATATCTCTGTCTCTTTCTTATGCGAATGACGGTGATTTGGGCCTTGTCGGGTGTCTGTAGGATATCCTTCGCGTCTGACTCGTTGAAGAAAAAATCTTCGTCCAATACGAGGTGAGTAATCGCTGTCCTGATATCCAGAAGCTCTTTTTGGTCATAACAGACTGAGGCAGAAACATTATGTACAGAATAAATTACAAATAACGCCAAAAAACACAGAATTGGTTAGAGGGCTGTAAAACGGCATTATCGCATGCACGCACACACACACACACACACACACACACACACACACACACACACACACACACACACACACACAAACACACTCGTTGGGCCTTCAAGCTTCCTAAACCCCTCTTCGTCTCTCCTTAACTTCTTCCACTTAGAGGCTGTGAATTTTAGAAGTACTAAGAGAGAGAGAGAGAGAGAGAGAGAGAGAGAGAGAGAGAGAGAGAGAGAGAGAGAGAGAGAAAGAGAGAGCGAGAGCGAGAGAGAGAGAGCGAGAGAGAGAGACAGCGAGCGAGAGAAAGAGAGCGCGAGAGAGAGAGAGAGACCTAGATCCTTTTCCCCCTTCACCAAATAAATCTCAGTATTGTTGTTATTAATCCTGTGTCAAACAGTAAAGCTCCACCGTCATCCGAAGAGGCGAACAGGCTCTTTTCCATAGCAGCTTTGCATCTCAATACTGTGTGTGTGTGCGTGTGTGTGTATGCGTGTGCGTGTGTGTGTGTGTGCTGTGCATGTGTGTGTGCGCGTACATCTCCTCCCCGTACCGTACCGCTCCCAAGATTAGCAGGGCAATTTATGACTTTAAACCATTTCTAATTTCTACCACTTTCTACAACGTACTGGAGTTTGGTTTCTCAGAGACTGAAGGGTCCAAACTGAAATGCCTCTGGAAAGCTGGGATTGTTGAATTCCCCCGCTGTATATCCTGGTCAATGTCAGATGAGATGTGGAAGAAGTACTGACAGAATGGAATGGATGGGGGATGCTTTTCAGGGCAGAGCTCCTCAATTATACAACCATTGGTACCTTCTTGTCTGTTATTGAAAATGTGTTGGTTTTCATCTGAGCATCTGCCCAAGCCTTGGCTTACCAACGTACAGTATGTCTCATATTATTACAAAGTCAAGAAAGAATTGGGACAAGAGTGAAAGCTTATTTTGGAACAGTAAGATCTATGTTGAAGGGTCTCGCTCTCGCTCTCTCTCTCTCTCGTCCTCTTTGATCTATCCAGCGAAAGGGATTGTCTTTCTCTTTTTCACAAGTTATTTATAAATGTTCTCCTCCTTTCCTCCCTCCTTTCCTCTCCCTCTGTCATCTCAAAACTCTCGAGAGGACTAGAATGGGGGGAAAAATCGTTGTATTAACCAAAATATTTGATTTTCTTCTTTAGTGTGACAAAGACTGGGTAAATTAGCCTATCCTCTGGTCTGAATACCTTCCTCCAGAATGTCACGTGGTAATCCCTGTCGAGTGTGAAAGACGCAGATGGATGATTCACAAAGGAAGCTCAGAGACGTTTTTGAGGAGTTTTTTTTTGTTCTGTTTTGAGGAGTCTTCTTTAGTTAGTTCGGAAACTGGCGAGGCTGTGCAAGGCCATAAATGATGAACTGCGTTTTGCGAGCTAGAGTTTATTTTGGTTATCAAACTCGAAGCCCATGGCAAGTGATTATTGCTCATTTTGTAGACTCAAGACCCGATGAACATTTTTTGTTGCCTCATTAAATTGACTCTGGCATCAGTAAGGCCAGCAATGGGAATTTCACTAAGACCCAGGGGGACTCCAATTACATTTGTCCTGACAGTCTAAGCCAGAGACTCATGTTAGTTATATATCTCCTAGAGAATGATACAAAATAACCCAGCTGCCCATACTCTATCCCCGGACCAGTGGGGATCACTGACTCTCCATCTACCCATAGCCTAAATGTCACCCAAATAAATGCCCCATCCCATAGGGAAATTAATTAAACTTCCTACTCTAACTGCAAACTGATGAATCCTTATGGACATATGTATGCAAGCTAGTGTGCAATTAGCATAATCTGATTACCTTTCACGAGTATTGTTTCATGGGACCTGCACTAACCCTAGTCCCCAGTCTTTTGGGCTTGTCACAACAGTCCCAATTGCAAGATCAGCCCATATCTCTTGAGTCATGCAAGCCTATGGTTTAGGAGAAGGGGACATTACAGTAATTCACAATAATAATAATATGATTTCTGCTGAGTGTAAAAGACAGCCAGCACTTCACTGTCTTTTTTCACACAAGTCAAACAACTGCTGGGCTATAGCATCCAAATACCTTTTTTACAGAACGTTGTAAGAGTTGAGCATGCAAGATTTTGCATTTTGCATGAACTGTTGAGTCCTCTCTGGATTTGGACCGCACAGCTTCCCGGCAAAACAAAGAATGACCTCTGAATGACCATCCTGTTGCTGTGACGACTAATTTACATACAGATTAACTGCATTAAAAACAATTACAAGAGTAAAACACTCTAGATTGACGCATGTCAGGGGTGGTTACCCTGTTGTGCTGTTCCATTACTAACCTCTCTTCTGAGGACTGCATGGAATTCACTGGCTTTATGTGCATCCCAAAATGGCATCCTTCATAGTACATTACTTCTGACCCATATGGGAATAGGGTGGCATTTGAGATTTGTCTGAGTAAAAGTCATGACATTTGAGAATTTCAACATTTGTGATTTTAGTTTCTTTAATAATTCAGGGTTAGGTGTCTTGAAAAAGAGACAAAGAGGAGTTTGAGTGAGAGAGGACTTATCCTTTGGAACAGGTAGAGTCCAGAAGGAAGAGAAGGCCAGAACTCCAGAACTGGGCCAGACAGTAACAAGACCAGGTTCAGTAGGAAGATTGACGTGGATCTGTCTTTAATACTAAGAGACACACTGGGAAAGTGAAGGTTGACGTGAAATGCTGCTTGGCAACAGCCAAATCAAATCAAATCAAATCAAATTGTATTTGCCAAATACAACATGTGTAGACCTTAATAATAAAATAACAATAACGAGGCCATATATCGGGGGGTACCGGTACCGAGTCAATGTGCGGGGGTACAGGTTAGTCGAGGTAATTTGTACATGTAGGTAGGGTTAAAGTGACTATGCATAGATAATAGACAGTGAGTAGCAGCAATCTAAAAACAAATGAGGGGGGGTCAATGTACATAGTCCGGGTGGCCAAATCAATTGGAGCACCTGTGCTATCCAGTCATAGCAGCAGAATCAACCTGCAGCCAGCCCATTTCTTTATAGACAGCAGAACTACCCAATTGAGTCATTAGCGCGCAGTGCCTCGGGACTTGTTTGATTGACAATGAACAAGACATAGCTACAATACATCGTCACCAATGTTATGTTGAAAGAACCAGGCTTGTTCTTTACAAAGGCTTGTTGTTGTTTTTTTATCAACTCAAACATCCTCACATTAGTGAGTTAACGTTAGCATCACAAACACAACTGTCATTCCTAAACTACAGCGATAACTCAACTACAGAGATAACTAAACTACAGCGATAACTAAACTACAGAGATAATTCAACTACAGAGATAACTAAACTACAGAGATAATTCAACTACAGAAATAACTCCACTACAGAGATAATTCAACTACAGACATAATTCCACTACAGAGATAATTCAACTACAGAGATAACTCAACTATAGAGATAATTCAACTACAGAGATAGTGCAACTACAGAGATAATTAAACTACAGAGATAACGCAACTACAGAGATAATTCAACTACAGAGATAACTCAACTATAGAGATAACTCTCTCACTCTTTATTTTTTTCCTAATAAACAACTAATCTGTTACTCTGGGAGGAACACATTTCTCATTAAAACAGATTTTTTCTTTCTTCTTCTCCACTCTGTTCCACATCTGACAAAATAATCTGTCAAAATGGTCGCCGTTGCCGTGACGTCCCGAGGGTGCCATTAGGCCGTCTTGTTCAAAGTATAAATGATTAAAGGATGCTTTGCTGGACAGTAAAAATAAAAAGAGAGAGAGAGAGGGATGAAAATGAAAAGCCTGTCTCTTCCTGTCTCATTAAGCAGGCTGCTTGATCTCTCCCTCTCTTCTTCTCTTCTACGCTTCCCTCTCTTCTTCCCTTTGAGATTCTAATATCAACCAACTGCAGATTGATTCACTAATGCTTTCATCAATACGTTTTGGTGTTGAATGATGAAAAGATGATAACAGTTGGCTGTTGTGGAAAGAGTCTCTCTCTCTCTCTCTCTCTCTCTCTCTCTCTCTCTCTCTCTCTCTCTCTCTCTCTCTCTCTCTCTCTCTCTCTCTCTCTCTCTCTCTCTCTCTCTCTCTCTCTCTCTCTCTCTCTCTCTCTCTCTCTCTCTCTTTCTATCTCTCGCTCTCTCTTTCTCTCACCAAAAATGTACTCGACCTGTTTCATGTCCACACGTCTTTCCACCAAATGATCCAGTAGAGACAAAGACAATATTTTTTTTTATCACAGTCTAAGTAAATACACAATGTAAATAAACAATAAAAGTCATCATTACACCAATTGCAGCAGCTGTCAGTCAACCAAGCAGACCTCTTGTTCATATTTCATATTTCAAAGGATTTGTTTTTCGGTTCAACAATGTATTATTTAAACCTCCCATCCTACAATACTCTATTCAAATCAACGCCAGAAAATATCCAACTGTATCAGACATATAACTAATATGTCAGCAGGGGATATACAGTGTGTGGTTGGTTGGTATTTTATCAGTGCATGTTGGTGTGACATATAAAATGAAGTCTGTGTACATCAGCCACTAACAGAGAATACTCATGGAGTTACATTTTCAGACTCATAGGGTACGTGTACAAAGGGGAACACAGAGCTCAAAAAACTATCTAATTGCTCATTCCTTATGAGATGCTGGGATGCTTTGAGAACACACACACACGCACCCACACACAATTAAAGTTGATGAAATGCAGTTTTTGTGTGTGTGTGTGTGTGTGTGTGTGTGCGGACCTGTCATTATATGACGTGTGGCCCAATGTACCAGAATGCATTGGGACTTTGTGATGAGGGCTCGCTGGCAGCAGTGGTATGGGGATGAGAGAGAGAGAGAGAGAGAGAGAGAGAGAGAGAGAGAGAGAGAGAGAGAGAGAGAGAGAGAGAGAGAGAGAGAGAGAGAGAGAGAGAGAGAGAGAGAGAGAGAGAGAGAGAGAGAGAGCGTGTAATGAGGTGAGTCACTCAGGCCCTGGTCCACTCCTTTCCGCTCAGACTGGGTTATCCACAGAGATACACACACACACACACACACACACACACACACACACAGATGCTTGCGAAGGCCTTTATTAAAATCCTTGCTGTCAGACAGTAAAGAGCCTTGGACCTTCAATCGGACTGATGCAGAGTTTATTAGACCCTGTTAAGCCAGACAGGCCTTTAAAACAAGAATAGTTGGGAGAGACTAAATCATGACTGTTGAGGAGAAAACCATAGAAAAAGGAAGGGACTAGAGGAGAGAGAGAGAGAGGGAGAGAGAGAAGGGAGATGGGGAGAGAGAGAGGGGGAGATGGGGGAGAGAGAGGGGGAGAAATAGATAGAGAGAGGGAGAGATAGAGGGGAGATGGGGAGAGAGAGAGGGGGGAGATGGGGGAGAAAGAGATAGGAAGAGAGAGAGGAGAGAGAGAGGGGAGATGGAGAGAGAGAGAGAGAGAGAGAGAGAGAGAGAGAGAGAGAGAGAGAGAGAGAGAGAGAGAGAGAGAGAGAGAGAGAGAGGAGATGGGGAGAGAGAGGGGGGACAAAGAGAGAGAGGGGAGATGGGGAGAGAGAGGGGACAAAGAGAGAGAGGGGACAAAGAGAGAGAGGGGAGATGGGGAGAGAGAGAGGGGGGAGATGGGGAGAGAGAGAGAGGGGGGAGATGGGGAGAGAGGGCGAGAAAGGGAGAGAAAGATGGAGAGAGACAGGGGAGATGGGGCGAGAGAGAGAGTGGGAAGATGGGGAGAAAGAGAGAGAGAGGGGGGAGAAAGAGATAGAGGGAGAGAGATGGGAGATTGGGAGAGATGGGGAGAGAGAGAGGGTGGAGATGGGGAGAGAGAGAGGGGGATGATGGGGAGAGAGAGAGGGGGGAGATGGGGAGATGGGGAGAGAGAGAGAGGGGGCAGATGGGTAGAGAGAGAGAGGGGGGATATGGGGTGATGGGGAGAGAGAGACGGGGAGATGAGAGAGGGAGAGATGGGGAGAGAGAGAGAGGGGGGTGATGGGGGAGAGAGAGAGGGGGAGATGGGGAGATGGGGAGAGATGGGGAGAGAGAGAGGGGGAGATGGGGAGAGAGAGGGGGATGGGGGAGAGAGAGATGGGGGAGATGGGGAGATGGGGAGAGAGAGAGAGGGGCAGATGGGTAGAGAGAGTGAGGGGGGATATGGGGTGATGGGGAGAGAGAGAGGGGGGAGATGAGAGAGGGGAGAGATGGGGAGAGAGAGAGAGGGGGGAGATGGGTAGAGAGAGAGGGGGGAGATGGGGAGAGCGAGATGGAGGGATGGAGCCCTATGTGCCAAATAAATCAATTAGACTACCCAGCTCTGGGACTGGCTCCAAGCTCTGAGTTCAGTGCTTCACCATGCATGTACTGTAATGTAGTTGTTCTGGCTGTGTGTTTGGGGGATTATGTGTGTGTGCGGTGGAAGGGGAAAGGGGTGTTTGTGAGTGTATGTGCGAGCGGATTGTGTGTGTGTGGGGGTGTAGCGAGTGTGTGTTTGTGTCTCCTTGAGTATGTTTATGTGTGGAGGGAGGGTGCAGTGGTGGCTGGTGCCTCAAGGTATAGGTAGGATGCAGGTTTGGGCGTGGGCTAGTGTGTTCTAGTGTGTATGCAATCAGAATTAGCCTCTACAATAAATGTACAAGCATGGACTCTGCAGGAAAGGAAAGGAGAGGAAATGGTGTGAAGTAGATTGGGTTGGACCCGAGGGCAGCACAGTGCTGACGACACAACCTAGACATAATACTACAGATATTACGCTTACTCAATCTGCACCCCACCATGCCTCATCGGCCTCTAACTCTCGCCTCTCTCTCTTTTTCCCTCCCTCTTTTTCTCACTCTCTGCAGTAGCATACATTTCTTTCAGTTTCCCCCTTTTTCTCTGCATGCATAGAGGTATACAGTATGCCCTCTCTTCTCTTGATAGTCAGGCCTGCAACCCCCTGTACACTGGGGTTTCCACATCAATGGTCTAATAGGTCTAATCTGTGGACTAGCATTGCCATGGAGATAGGTCTAATCTGTGGACTAGCATTGCCATGGAGATAGGTATAATCTGTGGACTAGCATTGCCATGGAGATAGGTATAATCTGTGGACTAGCATTGCCATGGAGATAGGTCTAATCTGTGGACTAGCATTGCCATGGAGAGAGGTATAATCTGTGGACTAGCATTGCCATGGAGATAGGTATAATATGTGGACTAGCATTGCCATGGAGATAGGTCTAATCTGTGGACTAGCATTGCCATGGAGATAGGTATAATCTGTGGACTAGCATTGCTATGGAGTTAGGTCTAATCTGTGGGGTATCTGGAGAACATCTGTGGACTCCTTCCTTTGTTCATTACAGCCTTGGTTCAGTTTTAATGGGCAGTTATGTTGTGTTGTGCAGCCTTGCGATGTCTCCTCTGATGTTTTGTTTGCGGTCCTCGCTAGGCTACAGTTAGCTATGCTACTCACAGCTAATTAGATTAGTGCTAGAATTTTGGGTGGGAGAGCGACAGAGGGATGCAGTAACGCTGTCTCCTCTCCTCTCTGAGATTGTTTCCCTCTCTTTATTTCTTTCCCACTCTTTTTTTGTTTTCATTTACCGATGTCTGCGTTGATTAAGAATCTCTGGAGCAGCTGGAGAGCGGAAGCGTTTATGAGCCAATATAATCCCTTCAGGTGGAACTCTGTCAGCACCTGCCATCTCTCTCTCTCTCTCTCTCTCTCTCTCTTTCTCTTTCTCTTTCTCTCCACCTCTCTCTCTCTCTCTCTCTCTCTCCACCTGTCTCTCTCTCTCTCTCTCTTTCTCTCCACCTGTCTGTCTCTCTCTCTCTCTCTCTCTTTCTCTCCACCTGTCTCTCTCTCTCTCTCTCTTTCTCTCCACCTGTCTCTCTCTCTCTCTCTTTCTCTCCACCTGTCTCTCTCTCTCTCTCTGCTTCTATCTCTCTCTCTTTTTGTCTCTCTCTCTCTCTGCATCTCTCTCTTTCTTTCTCTTTCTCTCTCTCTCTCTCTCTCTCTCTCTCTGTGTGTCATTTCATCTCATCTGGCAAGCTGACATCAGCCAGGCAGAGAGGAACAGCAGTAATGTGTAGACACTAGTCTAGTCTATGAATGGTAACACTTCCACATCGCTCGCTTCCTTCCTCCTCAACATCCCAGTCTTCCAGCCAGTCTGCCAGACAGTATTCCATCCAGTCTTCCAGCCAGTGATCCAGCCAGTCTTCCATCCAGTCTTCCATCCAGTCTTCCTGCCATTCTTCCATCCAGTCTTCCATCCAGTCTTCCAGCCAGTCTTCCAGCCAGTTTTCCATCCGGTCTACCATCCAGTCTTCCAGACAGTCTTCCAGCCAGTCTTCCAGCGAGTCTTCCATCCAGTCTTCCATCAAGTCTTCCAGTCAGTCTTCCATCCAGTCTTCCATCCAGGCTTCTATCTGGTCTTCCATCCAGTCTTCCATCCAGTCTTTCAGCCAGTCTTCCATCCAGTCTTCTATCCAGTCTTCCAGCCAGTCTTCCATCCAGTCTTCCAGCCAGTCTTCCAGCCAGTCTACAAGCAAATCTTCCATCCAGTCTTCCAGCCAGTCTTGCAGCCAGTCTTCCAGCCAGTCTTCAAAACAGTCTTCCAGCCAGTCTTCTATCCTTTCTTCCAGCCGGATCTTCAATCCGCTCTTCCATCCAGTCTTCCATCCAGTCTCAGCCACTTCTTTATCATCCCTGTCTTCCAGCTCTCTGATTGGAAAGGAAGCCATTTCCTGCCTTTTCATGTTCTCCCAGTCCCTGCATTAAGCTAAATCCTTTTAGAGCCAGCCAGCTTCCGTTCCCCCTCCGTAAATGATGGGAGGGCTCTTTTCCTCACAGCAGCATGCCATGTCAAGGGGCTGCCGCCACACTAACAGCTGCATATAGAGAGATGCAGATGAAGCAGGCAGGCTTTTTTATGGCTCTTTATGATGTATTAATATTAATGCCCCTGCCAGCAGAGAAGACGACATCATTTGAATTTAACACATGCAATTAGCATGCTCCAGCTGCACACACTGGGTGCGCGCGCGTGTGTGTGTGTATGTGCGAGTGTAGGTGTGTGTGTCTCAAATCATATAAAAGTTTATTGGTGGCGTACACAGATTAGCAGATATTATAGTGGGTGCAGAGAAATGCTTGCGTCATTAGCTCCTAAAAGTGCAGTAAAACAAGTACACAAATAATAAAAAGAAAAAAGAAAAACAAGAAATCAAGAAATGTCCGAACGAATCCGATAAACAACCCAAATAACACTCTATCAGTCCAAATATATACTAGGAATTATATGTAGTAGATACACTGAGTAGACAAAACATTAGGAACACCTACCTCTTTCCATAACATAGACTGACCAGGTGAATCCAGGTTGAAGTTGTGATCCCTTATTGATGTGACGTGTTAAATCCACTTCAATCAGTGTAGATGAAGGGGAGGAGACTTTTAAGGATTTTTAAGCCTTGAGACAATTGAGACATGGATTGTGTATGTGTGCCATTCAGAGGGTGAATGGGCAAGACAAAAGATTTGAAGGGGGTATGGTAGTAAGTCTCAGCCGCACCAGTTTGTGTCAATCACTGCAACTCTGCTGGGTTTTTCACAGGCAACAGTTTCCCGTGTGTATCAAGAATTGTCCACCACCCAAAGAACATCTGGCCAAATTGAACAACTGTGGGAATCATTGGACATGAGCCAGCATCCCTGTGGAACGCTTTCGACACCTTGTAGAGTCCATGCCCCCGACGAATTGAGGCTGTTCTGAGGGCAAAAGGGGGGGTGCAACTCAATATTAGGAAGGTGTTCTTAATGTTTTGTACACTCAGTGTGTATATGCTATGTTAAGAATCCGATATATAAATACATGGTGTGTATAAACAGATGAACAAAATATACTAAATATTATATTATTACCGTATACACACTGTGAAAAACACTATAAAAGAAACAGGAAGTGTTTAATGTCTCTATATACATGGGACACAGCGTTGGCTGTGTGTGTGTGTGTGTGAGGATGGACGTATGCGTGTGAGTGTATTAGTGAGCGGTGGATTCTGTGTGTGTGTGCGGTGTGTGTGCGGTGTGTGTAAGTATGTTGTGTAAAAAAGCCTATAAAGGCTCCCGAGTGGCGCAGCGGTCTAAGGCACTCCATCGTAGTGCTTGAGGCGTCACTACAGACCCGGGTTCGATCCCAGGTCTGAGGCGGCGCACAATTGGCCCAGCGTCGTCCGGGTTAGGGGAGGGTTTGGCCGGCCGGGATTTCCTTGTCCCATCGCGCTCTAGCGACTCCTTGTGGTGGGCCGGGCACCTGCAAGCTGACTTCGTTCGCCAGTTGGCCCGTTGTTTCCTCTGACACATTGGCGTGGCTGCCTTCCGGGTCAAGCGAGCAGTGTTTCAAGAAGCAGTGCGGCTTTGCAGGGTCGTGTTTCAGAGGACGCATGGCTCTCAACCTTTGCTCTCCCAATTCCGTAGGGGAGTTGCAGCGATGGTACTAGACTGTAACTACCAATTGGATCTCACGAAATTGGGGAGAAAAAGGGATACATTTCAAAAAGCCTGTAAGGTGCAGGACAGAGTACCGGGCAGGAAGCCGGCTAGTGATGGCTGTTCAACAGTCTGATGGCCTGGTAATAGAAGCTGTTCAACAGTCTGGTGGTAATAGAAGCTGTTCAACAGTCTGATGGTAATAGAAGCTGTTCAACAGTCTGATGGTAATAGAAGCTGTTCAACAGTCTGATGGTCTGGTAATAGAAGCTGTTCAACAGTCTGATGGTAATAGAAGCTGTTCAACAGTCTGATGGTCTGGTGATAGAAGCTGTTCAACAGTCTGATGGTAATAGAAGCTGTTCAACAGTCTGATGGTCTGGTAATATAAGCTGTTTCTCAGTCTCTCGGTCCCAGTTCTGATGCACCAGTCCTGTCTCAGTCTGCTGGATGGTAGCAGAGTGAACAGACCGTGGCCCGGGCGGCTGAGGTCCTTAATGATCTTCTTGGCCTTCCTTCGACACCGGGTGTTGTAAATGTCCTGGAGGGCAGGCAGCGTGCCATCACGAAGTTCTTTTAGCCACCTGAGGTTGAAGAGGCGCTGTTGTGCCTTCTCCACCAGGGCGTTGATATAATGGAACCATTTCATATCCTCAGTGATTGTGACGAGTACTGAGAATACGAAGAGGCAGGACGCAGACGCAGGAATCAACAAGGTAAGAAGTTTACTTAATAACGAGAAAGAGAATAACAAAGAGACAGTAAACGACAAGACGCTAACAATTACACACAACGATTAACTAACAGTCCAGGGCTATATAGTGGTGGTGATGAGATGATGAGGTGATTAGGGTGCGTTGGGTTTCCATTCCTGTGTTTGCTGAGGTGGTGCACTCAGACCGGTGGCTCAGTAGAGTGGCGAATCAGAGCGCCGGAGGGGAGCAACGGGAAGAGACGTGACAGTGATGTGCACGCCGAGGATCTTGAAGCTTATTTTTTTACCCTCCCCACTGTGGCCCCATCGATGTGGATGGGGGGGGGGCTTGCTCCCTCTTCGGTCTCCTGTAGTCCACGAACAGCTCCTTGGTTTTGTTGACGTTGAGGGAGAGGTTGTTTTTCCTGGCACCGCTCCGCCAGGGCTCTAACCTCCTCCCTATAGGCTGTCTCGTCATTGTTGCTGATCAGGCCTACCACTGTCGGGTCGTCAGCAAACTTGATGATTGAGTTGGAGTCGTGCGTGGCCAGGGAGGTCGGGGCTGAGCAACACACCCCCTGGTGTTGGCCCGACAGGAAGTCCAGGACCCAGTTGCACAGGGCGGTGTTCAGACCCAGGACCCTGAGCTCAGTGACGACCTTAGGGGGAACTATGGTGTTGAAGGCTGAGATATAGTCGATGAACAGCATTCTCACATAGGTATTCCTCTTGTCCAGCTGGGATAGGGCAGTGTGTAGTACAATGATGATTAAGTTGTCTATTGGGGCGGTATGCAAATTGTGTCTGTATGCATGTGTGCGTGTGTGTGTGTGCGTGTGTGTGTGTGTGTGTGTGTGTGTGTGTGTGTGTGTGTGTGTGTGTGTGCGTGTGTGTGTGTGTCTCCGAGGAAGCTAAATCTTCCCTTTGACTGATATGACACCAGCTAACAGGCCAGATTGAGTAAATCTGCTTAACGCATAGCTTCACCTTGGCTGATTTCTGATCAGATCATAATGAATGTAATGGCTGACGACAATAAAGCTGCTGCTAAACTTGTCATGGTTAAATAGACTCCCTGCTAATAGATGTTATCAGTAAATGAGAAATGTAATGATGGGGTTGAATAGCCAAATATCTATGTTTGCGAACTATTTGTTATATAAAGGCTTGTTACATCTACAGTATTCCAGCCCCTGGAACTAATAGCAACAGCCTAGCTCAGTCAATTGTAGATGTATTGAATATATTTTCTCAGTTCCAGACACACCGAGACAGAGACACACAGGGACAGGGACACACAGGGACAGGGACACACAGAGACAGGGACACACAGGGACAGGGACACACAGGGACAGGGACACACAGGGACATTGACACACAGGGACAGAGACACACAGGGACAGGGACACACAGGGACAGAGATGCAGGGAAAGGGACACACAGGGACAGGGACACACAGGGACAGGAACACACAGGGACAGGGACACACAGGGACAGGGACACACAGGGACAGACTCACAGGGACAGACACACCGAGACAGACACACCGAGACAGAGGCACACAGGGACAGGGACACACAGGGACAGGGACACACAGGGACAGACTCACAGGGACAGACACACCGAGACAGACACACCGAGACAGAGGCACACAGGGACAGGGACACACAGGGACAGGGACACACAGGGACAGGGACACACAGGGACAGGGACACACAGGGACAGACTCACAGGGACAGACACACCGAGACAGACACACCGAGACAGAGACACACAGGGACAGGGACACACAGGGACAGGGACACACAGAGACAGGGACACACAGGGACAGGGACACACAGGGACAGGGACACACAGAGACAGGGATACACAGGGACAGAGACACACAGGGACAGGGACACACAGAGACAGGGACACACAGGGACAGGGACACACAGGGACAGGGACACACAGAGACAGGGATACACAGGGACAGAGACACACAGGGACAGGGACACACAGAGACAGGGACACACAGGGACAGGGACACACAGGGACAGAGACACACAGGGACAGGGACACACAGGGACAGGGACACACAGGGACAGGGACACACAGGGATAGGGACACACAGGGAGAGCACATGGCATCACAGAGACCAGTGACTCATCTTGTTGAATCTCTACTATTACTCAGCAAAGGGAAATGCAAGGACACCAAGGAAGGGGGGGTACACAAAGTATAAACATATTCTCCCAAAGAGATTGTTAGATAGCTGAATCCTGGCAGCCTTGCTTAACAACAGCTAATCATTGCCTATGCACACCAAGCTAGGAAGGGTCAAAACCCCCTGGCATGGCCAGCCATCTCTTCTTGTTACTGCCCCAGTAAAACCCAGAGAATATCACACTTTCTGAAATAACTAATAAGGCTTCCTGGTCCCCGGATTTCACGTTTTCCTGGTCCCTGGACATCATCATAAATACCTTAGTATGATACAGTGCAGGGCTACAGGCGAAAATAAGCCATTCAGTCAGGCAGTCTGAGAGACAGCTAGCTGGACGCTCATTAGCGAATAGGTCAGGCCACCCCGCCGACTAAAAAGGGAAGTCAAACTTCACCCCGCTGAAAAGACAGCTCATGGCATTTTCAACCCAGTTGCAGGCGAGGCAGGAGAATGGAGATGGTTTGAGTAGAAGTCAGAATTGTGATGAAGTGGTGATGAAGGAGTCAGGCGCAGGAGGGTAAATCATAGAATAACAGGATTTAATCCGCAAAATACAGGTTTACGCAGAAATGCGTCAAACACACTCCAGGGCACAAAACAGGCGCACTGGAAAATACAAGGCATACGGGAAAAATACTCCCGTCAATACACAATACACGAGCTCCACCGAGCTTCACTAACCTCCACAATTAAACAAGGACAAGGGGGCAGAGGGAACGCTTATACACTGACTAATTAGGGGATTAGAACCAGGTGTGTGTGATTGACAAGACAATTGTGATGATGATTGGGGCGGCAGTGGTTAGTACTCCAGTGACGACGAACGCCGAAGCCTGCCCGAACAAGGAGGGGAGGCAGCCTCGGCGGAAGTCGTGACAGTACCCCCCTTGACGCGCGGCTCCAGCAGCGCACCGACCCCAGCCTCGGGGACGGCCAGGAGGACGCAGAGCAGGGCGAGCCGGATGGCGATGGTGGGAATCCCGTAACATGGAGAGATCAAGGATATCCCTCACCGGGACCCAGCACCGTTCCTCCGGACCGTACCCCTCCAACTCCACGAGGTACTGAAGGCTCCCCACCCGACGCCTCAAATCCAGGGTGGCACGGACAGAGTACGCCGGGGCCCCCCTTCGATGTCCAGAGGAGGTGGAGGAACCTCCCGCACCTCAGACTCCTGGAGCGGACCAACCACCACCGGCCTGAGGAGAGACACATGAAATGAGGGGTTAATACGGTAATCAGGGGGAGGTAACAACCTATACGTAACCTCATTGATTCTCCTCAGGACTTTGAACGGCCCCACAAACCGCGGGCTCAGCTTCCGGCAGGGCAGGCGGAGCGGCAGATTCCGGGTCTTGAGCAGCGTGCCACGTCTCATCCGCGCTCTGAAACTAGTCATCTACCGCAGGAGCCTCGGTCTGGCTCTGGTGCCACGGTGCCAGAACCGGTTGGTAACCTAAAACACATTGGAATGGTGTTAGATTAGTAGAGGAGTGGCAGAGAGAGTTCTGGGCATATTCTGCCCATGGCAAGAACACCGAACACTCCCCCGGCCGGTCCTGGCAGTAGGACCACAGGAACCTACCCACATCCTGATTTACACGCTCCACCTGCCCATTACTCTTGGGGTGGAACCCAGAGGTCAGGCTGACCGAGACCTCCAGACGTTCCATGAAAGCCTTCCAGACCTTGGACGTGAACTCGGGACCTCGGTCAGACACTATATCCTCTGGTACCCCGTAGTGCCGGAAGACGTGTGTAAACAGGGCCTCCGCAGTTTGCAGAGCCGTGGCGAGACCGGGCAGAGGAAGGAGGCGGCAGGCTTTAGAAATGCGGTCCACAACAACCAGGATGGTGGTGATACCTTGGAAGAGGGGAAGATCAGTTAGAAAATCCACACTTAGGTGAGACCATGGTCGTTGTGGAACCGGTAAAAGTTGTAACTTGCAAGCTGGGAGGTGCCTATGTACCTTACTCTGGACGCACACTGAGCAGGAGGAGACATACACCCTCACGTCCTTAGCCAAGGTAGGCCACCAGTATTTTCCGGTCAGGCAGCGCACTGTACGGCCGATACCTGGGTGACCAGAGGAGGGTGACGTGTGTGCCCAGTAGATCAGACGATCACGAATAAGAGCAGGCACGTACTGTAGCCCATATGGACACTGGGGTGGAGAGGGATTCGTGTGTAATGCCTGCTCTATATCCGCGTCCATCGCCCATACTACCGGCGCCACAATGCAGGAGGCCGGCAGTATGGAAGTGTTGTCTCTGGGCCTCTCCTCTGTGTCACACAGCCAGGACAGCGCGTATGCCTTCACATTCCTCGTACCCGGGATGTATGACAGAGTGAAGAATAGGGCCCACCTGGCCTGGCGAGGATCCAGCCTCCTCGCTGCCCGGATGTACTCCAGGTTACGGGGGTCTGTCCAGACGAGGAAAGAGTGTTTTGCGTCCTCGAGCCAATGTCTCCACACGGTCAAAGCTCGGATAACAGCCAACAGCTCCCGATCACCAACGCCGTAGTTCTGCTCCGCTGGGCTGAGCTTCTTCGAAAAGAATGCACAGGGGCGTTGAGACAGGACAGCTCCTATCCCAACCTCAGACGCATCCACCTCCACTACGAATGGTAGTGATGAATCGGGGTGTGCCAGTACTGGGGCTGAGGTGAACAGATCCCACAGTTTGCTGAAGGCCAGGTCAGCCTCAGCAGACCAGCGGAGCCGGGATGGCCCACCCTTCAACAGGGAGGTATTGGGAGCTGCGGCCTTGTCAAAGCCCCGGATAAACCTTCGATAGTAGTTGGCAAAGCCAAGGAAGCGCTGCACCTCCTTAACCGCCAATTACGCACGGCTGAAATGCGATCTCCCTCCATCTCCACACCTGAGGTGGAAATGCAGTATCCAAGGAAGGAGACGGACTGCTGGAAAAACATACACTTCTCTGCCTTAGAATTAAGGTAATTTTCCAACAGTCGGGCCAGCACCTTGCGAACCAGGGACACATGCACGGCGCGCGTAGTGGAATACACCAGGATGTCATCAATGTAGACCACTACACCACGACCCAGCATGTCCCGAAACACCTAGTTCACAAAGGACTGGAAAACTGAGGGAGCATTCATCAAACCATAGGGCATCACCAGGTATTCATAATGCCCCGTGGTAGTGCTGAATGCTGTCTTCCACTCATCTCCCTCTCGGATACACACCAGGTTGTACGCACTCATGAGATCTAATTTGGTGAAGAAGTGCGCCCCATGCATTGATTCAATCACTGAAGGAATGAGAGGGAGATGATAACTAAATCTTATCGTCTCCCTGTTCAGTGGTCGATAATCAATGCACGGGCGCAGACCTCCGTCCTTCTTCTTCACAAAAAAGAAACTCGAGGATGCGGGTGAAGTGGAAGGACGTATATACCCCTGGCGCAGGGACTCGTGTCATATGTTTCCATAGCCACCATTTCAGCCTTTGACAGGGGGTATATATGACTCCTGGGAGGTACAGCGTCTACCCGGAGGTTTATCGCGCAATCCCCCGCCCGATAAGGTGGTAATTTAGTCGCCTGCGTTTTAGAGAACACTTGCACCAGATCGAGGTATTCAGGGGGAATGCGCACGGTGGAGGTACTGTCTGGACTTTCCACCGTGGTTGCACCAACGGAAACACCTACACACCTACCCTGACACTCTCGCGCCCACCCCGTGAGAACCCTCTGCGGCCATGAGAAGGTGGGGTTGTGGAGTGCCAGCCAAGGGATACCTAATACCACAGGGAAAGCAGGAGACTCAATAATGTAAAAAGTAACCTGCTCACAATGAGTCTCCTGGGTAATCATGGTGACTGGTGCAGTAACTTTCTTAACAAACCCGGACCCTAATGGTCGACTAACAAGTGCTCTGATGGGGCGTGGAATGGATAGGGGAATCAATGGAATGCCTATACGGTGTGCGAATGCCCTGTCCATAAAGTTCCCAGCTGCGCCTGAATCGACTAGCGCCTTACACTGGGGAACTACCATGTGCTCAGGAAAAGAGACGAGTATTTTACACTGCGCAGCAGAGGGCTCTGAACGAGTGTGGGTGTTCGATACCTGGGGTGATGCGAGAGTGCCCTGCCTGCCGCCTCCAAACCCAGAAGAGCGTTGATGACAACGTGTGGTGAAATGTCCTTTCGCGCCACCAGTGTGGCACTGGCGCTGTCCTCCTCCACTCTATCGGCCAGCGGCTCCACCCAGCTCCATCGGCTCGTGATCCGAGTCTTTCGGGGTGGAAACGGGCAGACCTCCTCCAGGACGTCCTCTGGTTGCCAGCAGGTTGTCCAAACGAATGGCCATGTTCACCAGTTGCGAAAAGGACAACATGGTGTCACGGCAGACTAGCTCCCGTCAGACGTCCTCTCACAGATGGCACCAGAACTGTTCGATCAGGGCCCGCTCGTTCCACCCGGACCCAGCTGCCAGAGTTCGAAACTCCAATGCGAAGTCCTGCGCAGTCCTCGTCCCCTGCCTCAGGTTGACCAGCCGCTCGCCCGTCTCTCGACCCTCGGGCGGGTGATCGAAGACTGCCCAGAAGAGGCGAGCGAACTCCCCATAGTTCTCCAACACGGCTCCTCCTTCGTTCCACACCGCGTTGGCCCACTCCAGGGCTTTTCCCAAGAGGCAGGAGACGAGGGCGGACACCTTCTCCCGCTCTGATGGAACCGGCCGGATGCTGGAGAAGTAGAGCTCCAGTTGGAGAAGGAATCCTTGGCACAGCGCCGCTTTCCCGTCGAACTCCCCTGGTCGGGATATCTGGATCCCTCCGGGTGCTGGGGTGTAGGTGGCGGGATCCGGTTGACCAGCTGGTCTCGACGGATCGGGCTCTCTCCTCTCCAGGCGTTGGACGACCTGAAGAACCCGACCCATCGCTTCACCCAAGCTGGCTAGCATAGTTGAATGCCCCTGGACACGTTCCACGACTCCAGGCATGTGTGTCTCTCCCGCTGACTCCATATTCGGTTGGGTGATTCTGTGATGAGGTGGTGATGAAGGAGTCAGGCGCAGGAGGGTAAATCACAGAATAACAGGCTTTAATCCGCAAAATACAGGTTTACGCAGAAATGTGTCAAACACACAAATACAAGGCATACAGGAAAAATACTCCCGTCGATACACAATACACGAGCTCCACCGAGCTTCACTAACCTCCACAAATAAACAATCACCCACAAGGACAAGGGGGCAGAGGGAACGCTTATACACAGACTAATTAGGGGAATAGAACCAGGTGTGTGTGATTGACAAGACAATTGTGATGATGATTGGGGCGGCAGTGGTTAGAACTCCGGTGACGACAAACGCCGAAGCCTGCCCGAACAAGGAGGGGAGGCAGCCTCGGCGGAACTGAAACATCACAATATCTTTTTTAGAGGCCCTTTTTTTCAGTCATACTTTCTTTCCGCTCCCCAGGAAAATGAGGTATAAAACGGTGTGAATTGGAAGATGTATGGGTTTGGAGATTTATACTGGTGTTTGTTTGGTACAGTCGACTGAAGGTACATGATTACATATTGTTTAGGGTAGTAGAAAGAGAGCCATTGAGAAAGTGTGAGAGAGAGAATCATTTATACATCAGTAACTCCCTCTCTCTCCCTAGCGTTTAGACACAACAACTCCGCTTAATTCTCCCCTGGAGGCACTGCCATCATCCCACAGATTACATCTTCTTTCTCTCTTTCCCTCGCTTACTCCCTTTCTCTCTGTTTCTCATCTGAAATCATTACGACAAACTGTATGTGGATGCAACAGAGAGTCAAGCAGTAACACAGGCGTGAAATGGAATGGCTGGGTGTTGCAGGTACCTTATACACTCCACAGTGTAAACAAACTCTGAAAGATGGGTCGGTTAGGAGGAGTGGGAGATGGTGTTGCACGATCTTCAAGGGCATAATTTTCTTAATCTCAAAAGCAACTGTGCTGTGAGGCAAAGCGTGAAACGAGGAGTTAGGACGAGGGCTGGCAGCAGGGTAACCCTGACCGATTGAAGCCTGGAGGGGTTGAAAGTGACACAGTAACACAGGAAGTGTCGATTCAATTAAAATCATATGGGCAAATAATATGTAGCACAATTAGCAATATATACAATAACATCATAAAGCGGAAGGAGTGGCCATTTTGGATCCGTACTCTCTAGGGTCCCAGAGAGGAACTGCTGACGCCTCAGTAGTGGACAAGAAGCCTTCGATGGGTGCATTTCTCCTGTTGCTGAATAAGGACAGGCCTCAGTGGACAACTCATTATTCATTTTTTTCATTCCATGGCCGCGGATAAAATGGCTGCTAGTCTTACACTGATGTACGTCCGTCTTGGTAAAGGCCAAATCCACTCTGCTGATGGGAGAATATTAACTGAAAATTATTAAATAAGGGAGAAAATGACGAAGAAACTGACAACACCAAAAACAAACATGGGAACTATCTCGAGAGACGAAGAAGAAGAAGAAGAAGAAGAAGAAGAAGAAGAAGAAGAAGAAGAAGAAGAAGAAGAAGAAGAAGAAGAAGAAGAAGAAGAAGGAAATAAATAAGAGACTGATTTAATTCTCATTTACTAACTGAGCAGATTGCTTCGGAAAATCACTGTTATAGTCAGATGGATAAAGGGTCTCATTTAAAATCAATGGGCTAGTTGCTAGACCCCATGGGAGTGAGTCAGTATGTTTTGAGAGACGAGATCTTAGGTCTACAGACTGTTCTCCCTCAGGTCCTCATGGAAAGCCTAAGCCAATGAGCTTTGAAGGTTAATTAAAGTTGCTCATGGGAGCACCTGGAAAATGTCATTATTGACTGGTATGTCGTGCTGAAAACTCTTTCCTGATGAGTAAAGTATACATGTAAATGACTCACCATGGTCTTTCTTCGAAGTTAGAAAGACGCTTTGAGAGGTGGGCCAGCTTTTCTTCCAGTGAATAAAATGTAGAAAGGGAGAGACAAAAATAAAGAAAGTGCCCTTGTCAAACTTTTGTGTCATTGTGGGGCCTTAAAACCACTGAGCAACTAATTTAAAACCTGGACAAAATCCTCGAGCTCCAAAAAATTGGAACTATTCATGGAGAATATTACCTTTCTATTTCAATTTCAGACACTGCTAGACAATCAATGGTAAGAACCCAGCCTCCATCTGTTTGGACCAAAGGTTTTTAATGGGACTTTATTGGAAAGGGGGAGGAGTAACCTCTACGGAGTAAAAGACAGGCTTTTGAGATCATTTAATCAGCTTTCCTCATGTGTCCGCTTCTCATACCACAGCAAAAAACTGCACTTAGTGGTTAGGCCGATGCTAGAAAGGATATTACTTGATACAGGGGGGATTTAAATGAATGCCAGGCAGAGTTCCTTCGGTGGGAAAAAAATCATGGGAATCGGATTGGCTTAAATTATTGGATTTGTTTAATGAAGAGTAGAAGTTAATGCTTGCCTGTGAGTATTACCAAAGACTAGTGGAAGAAGAGAGACAAAGAGAGAGAGAGAGAGAGAGAGAGAGAGAGAGAGAGAGAGAGAGAGAGAGAGAGAGAGAGAAAGGCAGAAAGTGAAAATGCTTCTGAGTACATTATGATTACATTCAACCCTCTGAGACAATTTCCAAGCATCCTTCACTTAAAACACAAATTCAATTCAATATTCAATTCAATAAATGCCTTATTGGCATGAATGGGTGGTTGCCACTTTTGCTAAAGCAATGTATATGAAGTATTACATAAATTAACAATATATTTGAGCAACAGCAATAATATATATATCAACAAAAACAATTATAAATGGAAATAATACACAAAAAAGGTAAACTAACAGCAACAATTGAGTAATGAAATCTACAAGGGCTCATGTGTATGACATGGTGGGAGCTATTGTCTCTATGATATTATATAATAATTTAGTCATAGCAGACGCTCTTATCCAGAGCGATACAGGAGCAATGGGTTAAGTGCCTTGCTCAAGACATCGACAGACGATTAGAACCAGCGACCTGGATGCACTACGTTTAACCACTAAGCTACTGCCGCCCCCAAGATCTACTGGCTCTACGTTTTCTCCTAACAAAATGCAGATTCTCCTCAACAGGCAGTTGAAGAAATCCTGCAATTCTTTCTTTAAATTCAGGAGATAAATACCTCTGAGTCATACGGAGAGCTGCTCATCCTGCACATCACCTGACTCACAGTGCTGACATAGTCTTTCTTCTCTGACCGTCCATGTTTTTCTATGGTGTCTCTATTGCCAGGCTATGGTCACTGAGTCTGTACATTGCTAATTTTGAAAAGATGTTGTGCTATTTTGATCTCTATTTAGAATTCGTTAACATTGAAGTTTGTAATTAAACTGAATTTTGTTTTGCCAATAATTAGTGTATATACAGTATTTTGGTTAGATATTTCTATTTGTTTGAATTTTGTTATTTGTGGTTGAATGGTTGAATTTAGCTAGTGCTTCTGGGCCAGTTGCTCTGAAGGGTCACTTTCTGGGTTGTGATGTTTGCATAAGAAAGCCATGTGATGATAATATTCTGGATCACAGTGTGTTAGGTGAGTCCAGCATTTGGTGTCTCTTTTCTTAATTTGGGGGAATCTCCCCAAGTTTTGCCCTACAGGCTCATCGACGGGGCTGTAGTGGAGCAGGTTGAGAGCTTCAAGTTCCTTGGTGTCCACATCACCAACAAACTAACATGGACCAAGCACACCAAGACAGTCGTGAAGAGGGCACGACAAAACCTATTTCCCCTAAGGAGACTGAAAAGATTTGGCATGGGTCCTCTGATCCTCAAAAGGTTCTACAGCTGCACCATCGAGAGCATCTTGACTGGTTGCATCACCGCCTGGTATGGCAACTGCTCTGCCTCCGACCGCAAGGCACTACAGAGGGTAGTGCGTATGGCCCAGTACATCACTAAGGCCAAGCTTCCTGCCATCCAGGACCTCTATACCAGGCGGTGTCAGAGGAAGGCCCTAAAAATGGTAAAAGACTCCAGCCACCCTAGTCATAGACTGTTCTCTCTGCTACCGCACGGCAAGCGGTACCGGAGTACCAAGTCTAGGTCCAAGAGACTTCTAAACAGCTTCTACCCCCAAGCCATAAGACTCCTGAACATCTAAGTAAGCATTGTAAGCATTTGTAAGTAAGCATTTCGGCACATGTGACAAATAAAACATGATTTTATTCAGCCCCTTTGTTATGGCAAGGCTAAATAAGTTCAGGAATAAAAATGTGCTTAACAAGTCACAGAATAAGTTGCATGGACTCACCCTGTGTGCAATAATAGTGTTTAACATGTTTTTTTAATGTCTACCTCATCTCTGTACCCCACACAATTATCTGTAAGGTCCCCCAGTCGAGCAGTGAATTTCAAACACAGATTCAACCACAAAGACCAGGGAGGTTTTCCAATGCCTCGCAAAGAAGGGCACCTATTTGTAGACGGGTAAAACATTTTTAAAGCAGACACTGAATATACCTTTGAGCATGGGGAAGTTATTAATTACACTTTAGATTATGTATAAATACACCCAGTCACTACAAAGATACAGGCATCCTTCCTAACTCAGTTGCCGGAGAGGAAGGAAACCACTCAGGGATTTGACCATGAGGCCAATGGTGACTTTAAAACAGTTACAAAGTTTAATGGCTGTGATAGGATAAAACTAAGAAAGATCAACAACATTGTAGTTACTCCTCAATAATAACCTAATTGACAGAGTGAAAAGAAGGAAGCCTGTAAAGAATACCATAGTGTACCAACACCAACACCATAGTGCCCTCTAAGCTCATCACTAAGCTAAGGATCCTGGGACTAAACACCTCCCTCTGCAACTGGATCCTGGACCTCCTGACGGGCCGCCCCCAGGTGGTAAGGGTAGGTAACAACACATCTGCCACACTGATCCTCAACACGGGGGCCCCTCAGGGGTGCGTGCTCAGTCCCCTCCTGTACTCTCTGTTCACCCATGACTGCATGGCCAGGCACGACTCCAACACCATCATTAAGTTTGCCGACGACACAACAGTGGTAGGCCTGATCACCGACAACGATGAGACAGCCTATAGGGAGGAGGTCAGAGATCTGGCCGTGTGGTGCCAGGACAACAACCTCTCCCTCAACGTGACCAAGACAAAGGAGATGATTGTGGACTACAGGAAAAAAAGAGGACTGAGCACGCCCCCATTCTCATCGACGGGGCTGTAGTGGAACAGGTTGAGAGCTTCAAGTTCCTTGGTGTCCACATCACCAACGAACTATCATGGTCCAAGCACACCAAGACAGTCGTGAAGAGGGCACGACAAAGCCTATTCCCCCTCAGGAGACTAAAAAGATTTGGCATGGGTCCTCAGATCCTCAAAAAATTCTACAGCTGCACCATCGAGAGCATCCTGACTGGTTGCATCACCGCCTGGTATGGCAACTGCTTGGCCTCTGACCGCAAGGCACTACAGAGGGTAGTGCGTACGGCCCAGTACATCACTGGGGCAAAGCTCCCTGCCATCCAAGACCTCTATACCAGGCGGTGTCAGAGGAAGGCCCTCAAAATTGTCAAAGACTCCAGCCACCCTAGTCATAGACTGTTCTCTCTGCTACCGCACGGCAAGCGGTACCGGAGTGCCAAGTCTAGGTCCAAAAGACTTCTCAACAGCTTCTACCCACAAGCCATAAGACTCCTGAACAGCTAATCATGGCTACCCGGACTATTTGCACTGCCCCCCCACCCCATCCTTTTTACGCTGCTGCTACCCTGTTAAGTATTTATG
>NC_059226.1:40489033-40501533 GCF_020615455.1 Coregonus clupeaformis
TCAATGGCGGTTTTTTCCGCAAAACTAAGACCGTCGCTGAAACAAAGACGGTTCTGCGGAGTTGTTCAAGGAAGGAAAGAGAGGAAGGCTCCATACCACACTCTCACTGGAGTATCTTACCTAGATATCTTCAGATTATCTAACTTTGCTCTTTTGTAGCTTTGTCAACTATGTATGTGTTTTCTATACCTGTTGGCTCCTCTCCCTGTAGGTTTTACAGACGCTCCCCACCCCTTGGCTGCATCCCTTCTAATTTAGTGTACCCTGTGCATACAACCCATGTGTATTTCCGGGTCTCTATTAGCTTGTGGAACTGCCGATCTGCGGTCAAGAATACCGAGTTCATCTCAGCCTATGCTGCCCTTCAGTCCCTTGACCTTTTGGCCCTGACCGAGACATGGATCACCCCAGAGAACACTGCTACTCCAGCAGCTCTTTCTTCATCTGACTATGTTTTCTCTCATAGTCTGAGAGCATCTGGTCATCGCAGTGGTGCCACAGGTCTACTCATTTATCCTAAGTAGAGATTGTATATTTTCTCCCTCTCTCACCTGTCTATCTCCTCATTTGAATTCCATGCTGTCACTGTCACTTGTCCACTTAAGCTTAACATTGTTGTCACCCATCGCCCACCAGGTGCCCTTGGAGAGTTCCTCAATGAGCTTGACACCTTGATAAGCTAATTTCCTGACAATGGCTCACCTCTCTTTGTACTTGGCGACTTCAACAACCTCCCGACGTCTGCCTTTGATTCAGTTCTTTCCAACTCTCTCTTTCCCCTCCTTGCCTCTTTTGACCTCGCCCTTTCCCAATCGCCTCCAAATTTACTAGAGGCTGCTCGCCTACTAATCTCACTGAAACCCCCCTCCAGTCTCTGATCACTACATTGTTTCATTTTTTGTCTCCCTTTCCTCCAACCCTAACCACTCAGCCCCTACCCAGATGGCCATGCACCGTATCAATCTCCGCTCTCTCTCTCCCACTGCTCTCTCCTCTTCTATCCTATCATCTCTCCCTTCTGCTAAATCCTTCTCCCTCCTGTCTCCTGATTCTGCCTCTGCGACCCTGCTCTCCTCCCTTTCCGCATCCTATGACTCGCACTGTCCCCTTTCCTCCCGGCCGGGTCAGCCCTCCCCTCCTGATCTGTGGCTGAGTGACTCATTGCGAGCTAACAGAACAGGGCTGCGGACAGCTGAGTGAAATTGGAGAAAAACTAAACTTCCGGAGGACATATCATCCTTTCACTTCCTCTTCTCTACCTTCTCTTCCTCTGTATCCGCTGCTAAAGCCACTTTCTACCACTCTAAATTTCAAGCTTCTGCCTCTAACCCTAGGAAACTATTTTCCACCTTCTTAATCCTCCACCCCTCCCCCTCACTCCTCCCTCTCTGCGGATGACATTGTCAACCACTTTGAAAAAAGGTTGATGACATCCGCTACTCATTTACTCAACCTATTGAGTTCTATGGTCTCAATCACACAAAACTACCTTACGCCTTGACCTCTTTCTCCCCTCTCTCTCCAGATGAAATCCTGCGACTAGTGAGGTCTGGCCGGACGACAACCTGCCCGCTTGACCCCATCCCCTCCTCCCTTCTCGAGAACATCTCTGGAGACCATCTCCCATTCCTCACTTCCCTCACCAACTCATCCCTGTCCACTGGCTGCGTCCACTCTGACTTCAAAATGGCCCGAGTTGCTCCCCTCCTCAAGAAACCCTCGACTCATCTGACGTCAAAAACTATAGACCTGTATCCCTTCTTTCTTTTCTTTCCAAAACACTTGAGCGTGCTTTCTCAGATCAACTTTCTCGTTATCTCTCTCTAACCAGTCAGGCTTCAAGATGGGTCACTCAACTGAGACTGCTCCTTTCTGTGTCACGGAGGCTCTCCGCTCTGCCAAAGCTGACGCTCTCACATCTGTTCTCATCCTCCTAGATCTATCCGCTGCCTTTGACAGCATGAACCATCAAATCCTCCTCTCCACCTTCTCAGGGTGCACACTCTTGGATTGCATCCCACCTGGCAGGCCGTTCCTACCAGGTGACGTGGAGAGGATCTGTGTCTGCACCACATACTCTCACTACTGGTTACCCCAGGGCTCGGTTCCAGGCCCTTTCCTCTTCTCTCTATACACCAAGTCACTCGGCTCCATCATATCCTCACATGGTCTCTACTATCATTGCTATGTGGATGACACTCAACTACTTTTCTCCTTCCCCCCTTCTGACACCCAGGTGGCGATACACATCTCTGCATGCCTGGCAGATATCTCAACTTGGATGTCGGCCCACCACCTCAAGCTCGACAAGACGGAACTGCTCTTCCTCCCGGGGGAAGGCCTGCCTCCTCAAAGACCTCACCATCACGGTTGACAACTCCACAGTGTCGCCCTGCCAGAGTGCAAAGAACCTTGGCGTGACCCTGGACAACACCCTGTCGTTCTCTGTAAACATCAATGCAGTGACCCGCTCCTGCAGGTTCATGCTCTACAACATCCGTAGAGTACAACCCTACCTCACACAGGAAGTGGCGCAGGTCCTAATCCAGGCACTTTTCCTCTCCCATCTGGACTACTGCAATTTGCTGTTGGCTGGGCTCCCCGCTTGTGCCATCAAAACCCTGCAACTTCTCCCTCCCCCCATACTTTCTATGCCTGTGATATGTGGTTGTCCAACCTAGCTATTTGTAGATTAACTGTAAGTCGCTCTGGATAAGAGCATCTGCTAAATGAGGATGAGGAGATGAGAGAGGGATAAGAGATATGATGGAGAGAATAAGGTGTGGAGGATGAGGAGATGAGAGAGGGATAAGACTTGAGAGATGGGAGGAAAAGAGAGAGGGGGAGGGAGCGATACATTTTCAAATTGCTCAGGACTGTAACAGCATGCTTACAAGAACCTCTCTCCCTCTCCTGGCCTCCCTCCCCCCTCTCTCTCTCTCTCTCTGTCTCTGTCTCTGTCTCTGTCTCCGTCTGTCTCTCGCTCTGTCTCTCGTTCTCTCCCCCTTTTGGCCTCACTCCCCTCTCTCCCCCGCTTGTAGCTGCCCAGTCATTTGAATCCATTCATTCTCTGTTACAGTCATGGCAGATAGAGCACTTAGTCCTTATTGAGAAGGTAATTCATCTTTAATTCACTCAGACCAATGCTGCCTCAAGCTGTTCCACCTCACATCGCCCTCACATCGTCGACTTTCACCCAAAAACATGAGCGGAACATCGCATATCTGATATAACCAATAATAATACAAATAATAATAATAATAATATAACAGTCTGACTTTGTGGAAGATACTGTAGTGGTGCAACAGAATCAGAGATGATAAGGTATACAGTGGCTTGCAAAAGTCTTCACCCCGCTTGACGTTTTCCCTATTTTGTTGCCTTACAACCTGGAATAAAAATTGATTTTTGGGGGTTTGTATCATTTGATTTACGCAACATGCCTACCACTTTGAAGATGCAAAATATATTTTCTTGTGAAACAAACAAGAAATAATACAAAAAAACTGAAAACTTGAGTGTGCATAACTACTCCCAAAAGTCAATACTTTGTAGAGCCACCTTTTGCAGCAATTACAGCTGCAAGTCTCTTGGAGTATGTCTCTATAAGCTTGGCACATCTAGCCACTGGGATTTTTGCCCATTCTTCAAGGCAAAACTGCTCCAGCTCCTTCAAGTTGGATGGGTTCCTCTGGTGTACAGCAATCTTTAAGTCATACCACAGATTCTCAATTGGATTGAGGTCTGGGCTTTGACTAGGCCATTCCAAGACATTTCAATATTTCCCCTTAAACCACTCGAGTGTTGCTTTAGCAGTATGCTTAGGGTCATTGTCCTGCTGGAAGGTAAACCTCCGTCCCAGTCTCAAATCTCTGGAAGACTGAAACAGGTTTCCCTCAAGAATTTCCCTGTATTTAGCGCCATCCATCCTTCCTTCAATTCTGACCAGTTTCCCAGTCCCTGCCGATGGAAAACATGATGGTGTTCTCGGGGTGATGAGAGGTGTTGGGTTTGCGCCAGACATAGCATTTTCCTTGATGGCCAAAAAGCTAAATTTTAGTCTCATCTGACCAGAGTACCTTCTTCCATATGTTTGGGGAGTCTCCCACATGCCTTTTGGCGAACACCAAAAGTGTTTGCTTATTTTTTTATTTAAGCAATGGCTTTTTTCTGGCCACTCTTCCGTAAAGCCAAGCTCTGTGGAGTGTACGGCTTAAAGTGGTCCTGTGGACAGATACTCCAATCTCCACTGTGGAGCTTTGCATCTCCTTCAGGGTTATCTTTGGTCTCTTTGTTGCCTCTCTGATTAATGCCTGCCTTGCCTGGTCCGTGAGTTTTGGTGGGCGGCCCTCTCTTGGCAGGTTTGTTGTGGTGCCATATTCTTTCAATTTTTTTATAATGGATTTAATGGTGCTCCGTGGGATGTTCAAAGTTTCGGATATTTTTCTATAACCCAACCCTGATCTGTACTTCTCCACATCTTTGTCCCTGATCTGTTTGGAGAGCTCCTTGGTCTTCATGGTGCCGCTTGCTGTCACGCCCTGGCTCTGGGGACTCTAATATGTTGAGCCAGGGTGTGTAAAGTCTATGTGTTTTGTTCTAGGTTTCACATTCTAGTATTGTTTTTCTATGTTGGCCAGTGTGGTTCTCAATCAGAGGCAACGTGATTCAGCTGTTGCTTGTTGTCTCTGATTGAGAACCATACTTTAGCAGCCTGTTTCCCCACAGAGTTTGTGGGATCTTGTTTCTAGTCTGTTGTGTTAGACCGTGAACTGTCACGTTATCGTTTTGTTGTTTTGATCGTGTCTCTAATAAAGAGTATGTTTGCCTGCAACGCTGCGCCTTGGTCCTCATCTCTGTTCGACGATCGTGACAGAAGATCCCACCACTACTGGACCAAGCAGCGGGTCGAGGAGCCATCGCCAGGGAAATCCCTAGCGGATATCCAGCGCCTCCTCGACTGGGTCAAGCCGGGTGAGGAAGAGAGGGGCTTGATGTGGAGGCAGAAGGGCGAGAGGCTGGCGAGAAGCATGGAGACCTGGTCCACGGGTAGGAGTGAAGCCCATACATTTTTTAGGGGGGGCTAACGCCGTGGACGACGGGGCAGCAGGAGGCCGCCAGGTTACGGGAGTCACTGGTCACCAGGGGGAAGGAGGATGTAGAGGCACGGCGAGAGGTACTGGCGTGTGTTGCCAGTCCGGTCCGGCCTGTTCCTGATCCCCACGTAGGGCCAGTGGTGTGTGTTCCCAGTACGGTCCGGCCTGTTCCTGCCACTCGCACCAAGTCTACGGTACGCGTCGCCAGCTCGGCCCGGCCTGTTCCTGCTCCCCGCACCAAGCCTGTGGTGCGCGTCGCCAGCCCAGTCTGGCCCATTCCTGCTCCCCGCACCAAGTCAGTGGTGCGTTTCGTCAGCCCTGTCCGGCCCGTTCCTGCTCCCCGCACCAAGTCAGTGGTGCGCGTCGTCAGCCCGGTCCGGCCCATTCCTGCTCCCCGCACCAAGTCAGTGGTGCGTTTCGTCAGCCCAGCTCGGCCCGTTCCTGCTCCCCGCACCAAGACAGTGGTGCGCCGTCAGCCCGGCTCGGCCCGTTCCTGCTCCCCGCGCACCAAGTCAGTGGTGCGCTTCGTCAGCCCGGCACGGCCCGTTCCTGCTCCCCGCACCAAGTCAGTGGTGCGCTTCGTCAGCCCGGTCCGGCCTGCTCCTGCTCCCCGCACCAAGTCAGTGGTGCGTTTCGTCAGCCCGGCTCGGCCCGCTCCTGCTCCCCACACCAAGCCAGTGGTGTGCGTCGTCAGTCCGGCACGGCCCGTGCCTGTTCCACCGGTGGCTGGTCCGGCACCGGTCAGAGGCTTCACGCCGGAGCTAGAGCAATCCGCTCCACCAGTGTGCAGTCCAGCTCCGGCCAGCGGGGCCAGACCGGACCAGGGGGTACTTTGGGGGTTGGAGAGGGAGCGGGGATCAGGCCCGAGCCGGATCCGCCGCCTAAGCGGAGTGCCCACCCGGTCCCTCCCCTGTGGTATTTGGTCGGCGCGGTCGGAGTCCGCGCCTTTAGGGGGGGGTACTGTCACGCCCTGGCTCTGGGGACTCTAATATGTTGAGCCAGGGTGTGTAAAGTCTATGTGTTTTGTTCTAGGTTTCACATTCTAGTATTGTTTTTCTATGTTGGCCAGTGTGGTTCTCAATCAGAGGCAACGTGATTCAGCTGTTGCTTGTTGTCTCTGATTGAGAACCATACTTTAGCAGCCTGTTTCCCCACAAAGTTTGTGGGATCTTGTTTCTAGTCTGTTGTGTTAGACCGTGAACTGTCACGTTATCGTTTTGTTGTTTTGATCGTGTCTCTAATAAAGAGTATGTTTGCCTGCAACGCTGCGCCTTGGTCCTCATCTCTGTTCGACGATCGTGACACTTGCTTGGTGGTGCCCCTTGCTTAGTGGTGCTGCAGACTGTGGGGCCTTTCAGAACAGATGTATATAGACTGAGATCATGTGACACTTAGATTGTACACAGGTGGACTTTATTTAACTAATTATGTGACTTCTGAAGGTAATTGGTTGAACCAGATCTTATTTAGGGGCTTCATAGCAAAGGGGGTGAATACATATGCACGCACCACTTTTCCGTTATACATTTTTTGAATGAGGTAATTTTTTTCATTTCACTTCACCAATTTGGACTATTTTGTGTGTGTCCATTACATGAAATCCAAATAAAAATCAATTTAAATTACAGGTTGTAATGCAACAAAATAGGAACAACTCCAAGGGGGTTGAATACTGTAGTGTATGATGAATTGTGACTTTGCTAATGTTTTCAAGTGGAACCTGAGAGGATGTTTATTCAGTTTCAGAGGGAGTCGTTTTAGAGTGACACCCCATAGAACAGAGGGAGTCTGTGGGTTGTAGACAGGGGATTGGACAGTAGAGGGAGCCACCCATATTTTGGGAAAGATTATAAGTATGGGCTAGGGAACAAAGAAGATCAGAGCAGACATATTATTTTGGGACTCTGCTCTCCGGATGCTATAGACATCTGTAAACCTATGCTGAAATCTTGTGATATGAATAAAACGTATGATCAAAGCTCAGTATAAGCGGACTCCTTTGTTACAGCATAATTAGCAACATTGACTCGACACTACAATACCTTTGCGAGGCGCTGTAGCTTATCGAAGCAGAGACTTTACTGGAAACCTTACGAAATGTAATTTATTGCACAATAATAACAATGTCATTTAAAGTGTAAATGATAAATGGCATTGGCCACCAAACAATCCATGTTTTTTTGTATAATTGCAGAATATATATTCAAATATTATAATGACATATAAGGATGTATCGATGCAGAGACACCCAGCAAGTGTTCTGTGCTCTGTGCAAACATTATGTCCACACATACACCACAGGAGAACACACACATACATACACAGGAGAGAGAGAGGGGCTGAATCCCTAGGAGAGCTTTACAGAGATGTTACCAGACAAGTGTCCTCACTCGGTCTCTCTCACACACACACACACACACACACACACACACACACACACACACGTGCGCGCTTACGTGTCATTTTGTAGAGCAAAACTTTTTGTGGAAGGTACTACGCAGCGCACAGTCCCCCTCGCACTTCGTTGAGATATGTTGAGATTCCTTGTAGACCTATTTGGCGGGGAAAATGTGAAGCCAGCTGTTAAGCCTATTGCCTGTTTCTGTTTATGAGTCTTTTATTAAAGAATGTGAAACAATTTTGTTTCTGTTTGCATTAAATCATGCTGATGATTAATCTGGGCAGAATCTTATCTATAGGTTATAATATACCGAATTTTGATCAGTTAAGAAAATAAAACATTTCATGTACAAAAAATAGATATGGTAAAAGGCCGACATTTCAGTTTAAAAAATACTCGTCACATGACTATAGAAATGGAAACGTTGTGATTTTAGATACACAAAGTAACAATAGCCTATGATTAAAGGGTTAGGCTATACTGGGTTCTCACGTCATCATCATCATCATTATCATTCACATCATTCCAATTCAATCAAGTCACATGTATCAGCTTTGGTATTGACATCAGTGAGCTGGCTTTCTGAGTGAGGAGAGTCACATGGGTAGGCCTACCAACGGAAAGCGTTCTGAGTGAGGAGAGACACGTGGGTAGGCCTACCAACGGAAAGCGTTCTGAGTGAGGAGAGACACGTGGGTAGGCCTACCAACGGAAAGCGTCTGAAAACAAAAATAATTATGAAATTTGGACCACAGAAATCCAATGTTTATATAAAATGTCTGCCTTTTAGTCCTGCATTTTAACAGTCTAACAAGTAAACATAATATAGGACAACATCAACAAATCCATTTGGCCTATGTCGTTTCATTTAGTCTCATTATGATACGGAAAATGTAGGCTATTTTAAAAGAACAGAATATTTTGAGTTGACTGTCTAGGCATGAAACAGGCCATTTGGCGAAAAGTACAAACGATTCACAAAGTGCGACCTCAAAGTACCTCAATGACACCGACTACCCCCAAGAGACCAGGAAGCTCGGCGCGCTCTCATTGGCTGATGTAGGCTTTGACAACCTGCTGGATACACGGTTCTTCAAGCGCCCCGGAATGTCAACTGGAGGGCAACATGGGTTGGGGAGAAGGTTGAAGAAAGCCAATGTTTCCCAGGTATGTCTTGTCTTACATAATAATAGATGACTTATTCGTATTCATATTATCGATGACAGCAGGCTAATAACATGGTCTAATAACATCTCTTTTTCTATTTTCAGAATGATGGAACTGCTACGATGCTGTCGTGCAAGACATGGCGAAGACCAACAACGGAGTGGAGGTCTGGCTTCGAACATTTTTGGTGAATTTTGGTGCTGCCCACCCCACCATGAAATGAAATGAGAATGGAGCAGCGACTTGACGTTCCACCGCCATGGCAAAGGCCCTACTAAAGCAAGTAACTGAAGGATCTGAAGTCACTGGTTGAGAAATACCCGACCCGACCGCTGGAGCCTGACGTGAAAAGCGTTGTCTACACTTTCAAGTTGCAGTTATAAATACGCCAAAATCCATCTGAGAAAAATAAGCATCTAGCCTACTTGAACACTTCTTCGTGACACTTTCAAATTCAACCCTTTCAATACTCCACAATCCTTATGAGACCAGAACACAAAGCACATTCTTGGATGATTTGTTTGTGAACTTGTTTTTATGGCGCTGCGTTGTCATGTAGCCTGGTTATTTTAAATAAATATTTTAGGCTTACTTATTTTTGCACTATCATGTTTTGTATTTTGCTAAGCTTTTTTGTTGATAAATAAATGTTTTATAGTGAATCGTTGGTGTTGTTAAAATACATTATTTAAAATGAAAATACATTGTAGAAACTAGATATAGGCCTATATATGGTATAGGCTGTTGTTAGCCTTCAGCCTTTATATAATCATAGGAACTAATTTATTTTAGGCCATAACCGAACCGATTTCTGTAGGCTATATATACACTATTCTACCCATATGAGGCTGAAGATATTCGGCCTGACCCCTCACAAACTTTTACAGATGCACCATTGAGAGCATCCTGTTGGGCTGTATCACCGCCTGGTACCGCAACTGCACCACCAGCAACCGCAGGGCTCTCCAGAGGGTGGTGCCGTCTGCCCAACTCATCACCGGGGGCATACTGCCTGCCCTCCAGGATATATACAGCACCTGGTGACACAGGAATAACAAGAACATCATCAAGGATCTCAGCCACCCGAGCCACGGCCTGTTCACCCCACTACCATTCAGAAGGCGAGGTCAGTACAGGTGCATCAGAGCTGGGATCGAGAGACTGATAAACAGCTTCTATCTCAAGGCCATCTGACTGTTAAATAGTCACCAATAGCCGGCCTCCGCCCAGTACCCTGCCCTGAACCTTAGTCACTGTCACTAGCCGGCTACCACCCGGTTACTCTACCCTGCACCTTTAGAGGCTGCTGCCCTTTGTACGTAGTCATGGAACACTGGTCACTTTAATAATGTTTACATACTGTTTTACCTACTTCATATGTATATTCCGTATTCTAGTCAAGGCCATCCTATATATATACACTACCGTTCAAATGTTTGGGGTCACTTAGAAATGTCCCTGCTTTTGAAAGAAAAGCATTATTTTTTCTCCATTAAAATAACATAAAATTGATCAGAAATACAGTGTAGGCATTGTTAATGTTATAAATGGCTATTATAGCTGGAAACGGCTGATCTTTAATGGAATATCTACATAGGCGTACAGAGGCCCATTATCAGCAACCATCAGTCCTGTGTTCCGCTGTTCTGTGAAGGGAGTAGTACACAGTGTTGTACGAGATCTTCAGTTTCTTGGCAATTTCTTGCATAGAATAGTCTTCATTTCTCAGAACAAGAATAGACTGACGAGTTTCAGAAGAAAGTTATTTGTTTCTGGCTATTTTGAGCCTGTAATCGAACCCACAATTGTTGATGCTCCAGATACTCAACTAGTCTCAAGAAGGCCAGTTGTATTGCTTCTTTAATCAGCACAACAGTTTTCAGCTGTGCTAACATAATTGCAAAAGGGTTTTCTAATGATCAATTAGCCTTTTAAAATGATAAACTTGGATTAGCAAACACAACGTGCCATTGGAACACAGGACTGATGGTTGCTGATAATGGGACTCTGTACGCCTATGTAGATATTCCATTAAAGATCAGCCGTTTCCAGCTACAATAGCCATTTACAACATTAACAATGTCTACACTATATTTCTGATCAATTTTATGTTATTTTAATGGACAAAAAAAAATGCTTTTCTTTCGAAAAACAAGGACATTTCTAAGTGACCCCAAACTTTGCAAATTAATTACTTAAAAATCATACAATGTGATTTTCTGGATTTTTGTTTTAGATTCCGTCTCTCACAGTTGAAGTGTACCTATGATAAAAATTACAGACCTCTACATGCTTTGTAAGTAGGAAAACCTGCAAAATCGGCAGTGTATCAAATACTTGTTCTCCCCACTGATATATATATATATATATATATATATATATATATATATATATATATATATATATATATATATATATATATATGTATATGTATACTCCGGGCTCCTACATTGCTCGTCCTAATATTTCTATATTTCTTAATATATTATTTTACTTTTTAGATTTGTGTGTATTGTTGTGAATTGTTTGATTTTACTGCACTGTTGGAGCTAGGAACACAAGCATTTTGCTACACCCGCAATAAGATCTGCTAAATATGTGTATGTGACCAATACAATTTGATTTGATTTGATGGACGAATATTTGTAGAAATAAGTGATTTAAAGAAAAGCAGTGAACATCCCTGCCCATATGAATGAATGTAAGCCTATAGGCTGTACAATATTTATAGCCATACATGATATAATGAAAAGCAGTAAAGACACAAAGTTTCACGTTCTTTAATAAGACTCATAAACACAATAGTCTACAGCCCGCTTCTCAGCTTACCGGGGAAACTCGTCTTATTGTAGCCTCACGCGGATGATAGAGTAGCGGAGGAAGGAGTTCGCGTCTGCTGCAGTGTTCACGTTTACGTGTTGCGGTGGTGCTTCACGTACACTCACACACCACCCCGAGAGAATCATTCCAGGTGATTACCTCATGAAGCTGGTTGAGAGAATGCCAAGAGCGTGCAAAGCTGTCATCAAGGCAAAAGGGTGGCTACTTTGAAGAATCTCAAATATAAAATATATTTTGATTTGTTTAACACTTTTTTGGTTGCTACATGATTCCAAATGTGTTATTTCATAGATTTTATGTCTTCACTATTATCCTACAATGTAGAAAATAGTAATAATAAATAAAAACCCTGGAATGAGTAGGTGAGTCCAAACTTTTGACTGGTACTGTGTGTTTCAAGTCAGAATCAGGAAGGTCTGATGATGAAAAAGAAAGGAAATGATTGCCTATTTCACCCATATTTTATTTTATTATTATTTTATAAAATTAAAAGTAAACATTACACTCAGAAAAGTTCCAAAAGAATAAAGACATTTCAAATGTCATATTATGTCTATATACAGTGTTATAATGATGTGCAAATAGTTCAAGCACAAAAGGGAAAATATATAAACATAAATATGGGTTGTATTTACAATGGTGTTTGTTCTTCACTGGTTGCCCTTTTCTTGTGGCAACAGGTCACAAATCTTGCTGCTGTGATTGCACACTGTGGTATTTCACCCAATAGATATGGGAGTTTATCAAAATTGTATTTGTTTTCGAATTCTTTGTGGGTCTGTGTAATCTGAGGGACAGGGATGTGTCTGTAATATGGTCATACATCTGGCCAGAGGTTAGGAAGTGCAGCTCAGTTTCCACCTCATTTTGTGGGCAGTGTGCACATAGCCTGTCTTCTCTTGAGAGCCAGGTCTGCCTAAGGCGGCCTTTCTCAATAGCAAGGCTATGCTCACTGAGACTGTACATAGTCAAAGATTTCCTTAATTTTGAGTCAG
>NC_059226.1:40506533-40516533 GCF_020615455.1 Coregonus clupeaformis
TTTCACTCTTTCCAATTTTCTCAACAGCATGCCGTCCTCCCCTGGTGTTTCCCTGCCTTTCCTCTCACTTCATCATTTCATATTCTTGTTTTCATTCATCAACTACATTCATTCTGTTCGTCAACACACTACACCGTTTTCTCTCTACTCCCCTGTGTGTCCATGTGTGTGTGTTATTGCTTCTCTCGCTGTCTTGGTTAGAGGACATCTCCATTCTGTAAGTAAATAAATCTGTTCCATCCCTGACAGCACATTTTCATTAGCTTTCCCAGCAGTTGGTCGGTCAGTCGGTTCGTTCTGCCGAGTGGCTCGTCCCGGGAGGGGGGTGTGATGGAAAACGAGGTGCTACTTTGGAGGAAAAAGGAGCCGAGTTGCGTTCAGGCAAGAAACAGGACGCCCTGAGGAAGGGAGGAAGGGATGCCACAGCCAGGGGAATTTGAGAGCAAAAAACACAGAGTTTCTAAACCCAGACTTCAGGGAATGCTTACGAAGCAGTTATCAAACAGACCAGGCCGGGGTTTGGGGAATGAGAAGTCAATGAGAGAAGTGAAATCTAAAGGCACAACGTAGATTCGAGCCAACGTCTTAAGTAGCGGAACAATGGTATTACTCCAACCTCGTGAAAGTGACAAACTGACACGTTTTCATTTTCGTCAAAAAAAACTACTTCATGGATGGAGTGCCTTTGATTTGACAGCCTGCACTTTCGCAGCTCTGCGCAAGACGGCCGTTAGAGCCGATGATGTATTTCTGAGCATGAAACTTCGCTAGCCAACATCGCCATTACATCGCCTGTGATCTGAGATTTCTATTGGAGAAGCACCTTCTGCCTATCTTCATACTGTGCAGTCTTTGGTGAAAGGCTTTTAACAATCCCATAATCCCTCAGCTCTGAATGCAGCAGGAAGGAAAGAAGTGGCAAGTTTTAATGGGGGGGAGTTTGGTCCTAGAACCTCTGAGAGAAATGAGCAAAAGGTGTGACAGATTTATGAGAAATGTGTTAGTTATAACCATTTTGACGTGATAATCCAGTTGGTTATGCCAGACTACTGTGTATAGAGGTGACAGTGGAGGCTTTGAGGGTATATATGAACAGTTTGAATATTAACATAAATTAGGTGTTTTATTAATCATTACATTTGGATAGAGATATAAAGTGACATATCGTCAATATTTTCCTTTACTGTAGCTCATCATTGACAGAGTAATGTGCTATGTCATTGGCTATCATCTCCTAACAATCCCCCTACAATATTTCCACAATATCTATATCAATAAATGGATTGTCAAGCTCCTGTGACATGCAATGCCGCCATTCTGCAACAAAAACCTGAGAAGGTTGCGTTTGCCATCCCCTACTGGTACACAATAGATGGTAATGGCAGGAGCACACAGCAGCACAAATGACAGGCCGGGTATATACAGTACCGGTCAAAAGTTTGGACACACCTACTCATTCAAGGGTTTTTCTTCAATGTTACTATTTTTTACATTGTAGAAGAATAGTGAAGACATCAAAACGATGAAATAACACATATATGGAATCATGTAGTAACCAAAAAAAAGTGTTAAACAAGTCAAAATATATTTTATTTGAGATTCTTCAAATATCCACCCTTTGCCTTGATGACAGCTTTGCACACTCTTGGCATTCTCTCAACCAGCTTCACCTGGAATGCTTTTCCAACAGTCTTGAAGGAGTTCCCACATATGCTGAGCACTTGTTGGCTGTTTTTCCTTCACTCTGCGGTCTGACTCATCCTAAACCATGTCAATTGGGTTGAGGTCGGGGGATTGTGGAGGCCAGGTCATCTGATGCAGCACTCCATCACTCTCCTTCTTGGTAAAATAGCCCTTAGAGAGCCTGGAGATGTGTTGGGTCATTGTCCTGTTGAAAAACAAATTATAGTCCAACTAAGCCCAAACCAGATGGGATGGCATATCGCTGCAGAATGCTGTGGTAGCCATGCTGTTTAAGTGTGCATTGAATTCTAAATAAATCACAGACAGTGTCACCAGCAAAGCACCCCCACACCATAACACCTCCTTCTCCATGCTTTACGGTGGGAAATACACATGGCGGTTGGATCCAAAAATCTCCAATTTGGACTTCAGATCAAAGGACACATTTCCACCGGTCTAATGTCCATTGCTTGTGTTTCTTGGCCCAAGCAAGTCCCCTCTGAACAGTTCATGTTGAGATCTGTCTGTGACTTGAACTCTGTGAAGCATACATTTGGGCTGCAATTTCTGAGGCTAGTAACTCTGAATTTATCCTCTGCAGCAGAGGTAACTCTGGGTCTTCCATTCCTGTGGCGCTCCTCATGAGATCCAGTTTCATCATAGCGCTTGATGGCTTTTGCAACTGCACTTGAAGAAACTTTCAAAGTTCTTGAATTGTTCCTTATTTACTGACCTGCATGTCTTAAAGTTCTCTTTTCTTATTTGAGCTGTTCTTGCCATAATATGGACTTGGTCTTTTACCAAATAGGGTAAAAGACCAAAAAAAAAAGACCCCCCTACTGTGTCACAACACAACTGATTGGCTCAAACGCATTAAGAAGGAAAGAAATTCCATAAATTAACTTTTAAGAAGGCACACCTGTTAATTTAAATGCATTCCAGGTGACTACCTCATGAAGCAGGTTGAGAGAATGCCAAGAGTGGGCAAAGCTGTCATCATGGCAAAGGGTGTCTATTTGAAGAATCTCAAATATAAAATATAGTTTGATTTGTTTAAAACTTTTTTGGTTACTACATGATTCCATATGTGTTATTTCATAGTTTTGATGTCTTCACTATTATTCTAGAAAATTGTAAAAAATAAAGAAAAACCCTTGAACGAGTAGGTGTGTCCAAAACTTTGACTGGTACTGTATATATATATTTATATATATGTACATAGAGAGACAGACAGAGAGAGAGAGAGAGCGACAGAGAGAGAGAGAGAGAGAGAGAGAGAGAGAGAGAGAGAGAGAGAGAGAAAACAACTTCCAGGTCTAACCTCTACAAGGCAGCAGTCCCCACATTTGCCAGGACCCTGAAGGACATCACCCCCAACTGCAGCCTCAGCACCTCACACAGGAGCAACAGAGAAACGGACACCCTGCCCAGACCAGCGAGACAGCCTCCCAGAACTGCGCCAAGAGGATCCACACCAAGAGGACCTACAGCCAGACCACAGCACTACTAGCCACAACCCCACCCCGATCAGTCGACCCCTCCCCAAACAAACCCTAGCCACACCCTTAATAGCCCCCCCCCCCCAGATCAGTCTTATGCCCCTTCTGTAAACTTGGCAGTAGAAAACCTAAACAGTATAGCTTCCCTATCAAATCTAAAAAGTCAAGCAGACAACCTAAGAAAATAAACAACAATAACAAATGGTTTAATGAAGAATGCATATAAACTTAGAAAGAAATTGAGAAACCTATCCAACCAAAAACATAGAGACCCAGAAAATCTGAGCCTACGCCTTCACTATGGTGAATCACTAAAACAATACAGAAATACACTGTGGAAAAAGAAGGAACAGCACTTCAGAAACTAGCTTAATGTAATTGAAGAATCCATAGAATCTAACCACTTCTGGGAAAATTGGAAAACACTAAACAAACAACAATAAGGAAGAGTTATCTACCCAAAATGGAGATGTGTGGATAAACCACTTCTCCAATATTTTTGGCCCTATAACAAAGACCAAACAACTAAAACATATACTTGATCAATTACAAATCTTAGAATCAGATATTAAAGACTACCAGAACCCACTGGATTCTCCAATTACATTGAATATCCTCAATGAAATGATAAAATATACATACCACAAATTCCAATTGGGTATACTTAAACTCTTTAACATCATCCTTAGCTCTGGCATCTTCCCCAATATTTGGAACCAAGGACTGATCACCCCAATCCACAAAAGTGGAGACAAATTTGACCCCAATAACTACCGTGGGATATGCTTCAACAGCAACCTTGGGGAAATCCTCTGCATTATCATTAAGAGCAGACTCGCACATTTCCTCAGTGAAAACAATGTACTGAGCAAATGTCAAATTGGCTTTTTACCAAATTACGATACGACAGACCACGCATTCACCATGCACACCCAAATTCAGATAGCTGATGTCCTGAAAGAGCTGCTAAATCTGGACCCCTACAAATCAGCTGGGCTAGACAATCTGTACCCCTAAAATTTGCCGCCGAAATATTCGCAACCCCTATTTCTAGCCTGTTCAACCTCTCTTTCATATCGTCTGAGATCCCCAGAGATTGGAAAGCTGCCGCGGTAATCCCCCTCTTCAAAGTGGGTGACACTCTAGATCCAAACTGTTACAGACCTATATCCATCCTGCCCTGCCTTTCGAAAGTATTTGAAAGCCAAGTTAACAAACAGATCACCGACCATTTTGAATCCCACCGTACCTTCTCCGCAATGCAATCTGGTTTCCGAGCTGGTCATGGGTGCACCTCAGCCACGCTCAAGGTCCTAAACGATATAATAACCGCGATCGATAAAAGACAGTACTGCGCAGCTGTCTTCATCGACCTGGCCAAGGCTTTTGACTCTGTCAATCACCGCATTCTTATTGGCAGACTAAATAGCCTTGGTTTCTCAAATGACTGCCTCGCCGGGTTCACCAACTACTTCTCAGATAGAGTTCAATGTGTCAAATCGGAGGGCCTGTTGTCTGGACCTCTGGCAGTCTCTATGGGGGTGCCACAGGGTTCAATTCTCGGGCCGACTCTATTCTCTGTGTATATCAATGATGTCGCTCTTGCTGCTGGTGACTCTCAGATCCACCTCTACGCAGACGACACCATTTTGTATACATCTGGCCCTTCATTGGACACTGTGTTAACAAACCTCCAAACGAGCTTCAATGCCATACAACACTCCTTCCGTAGCCTCCAACTGCTCTTAACGCTAGTAAAACTAAATGCATGCTCTTCAATCGAACGCTGCTTGCACCCGCCCGCCCGACTAGAATCACTACTCTCGGCGGGTCTGACTTAGAATATCTGACTTAGAATATGTGGACAACTACAAATACCTAGGTGTCTGGTTAGACCGTAAACTCTCCTTCCAGACTCACATTAAGCATCTCCAATCCAAAGTTAAATCTAGAATCAGCTTCCTATTTCGCAACAAAGCCTCCTTCACTCATGCTGCTAAACATGCCCTCGTAAAACAGACTACCCTACCGATCCTTGACTTCGGCGATGTCATTTACAGAATAGCTTACAACACTCTACTCAACAAATTGGATGTAGTCTTTCACAGTGCCATCAGTTTTGTCACCAAAGCCCCATATACTACCCACCATTGTGACCTGTATGCTGTCGTTGGCTGGCCCTCAATACATATTCGTCGCCAAACCCACTGGCTCCAGGTCATCTATAAATCACTTCTAGGCAAAACCCACCCGTAGAATGCGTTCCAGCAGGTATATCTCACTGGTCAACCCCATAGCCAACACCTCCTTTGGCCGCCATTCCTTCCAGTTCTCTGCTGCAAATGACTGGAACGAACTGCAAAAATCTCTGAAGCTGGAGACACTTATCTCCCTCACTATCTTTAAGCATCAGTTGTCAGAGCAGCTTACCGATCACTGCACCTGTACACAGCCTATCTGTAGTTAGCCCACCCCACTACCTCATCCCCATATTGTTATTTACATTGTTATTTATTTTGCTCATTTGCACCCCAGTATCTCTATTTGCACATCATCTTCTGCACATCTATCACTCCAGTGTTAATACTAAATTGTAATTATTTTGCACTATGGCCTATTTTATTGCCTTACCTCCATAACTTACTACATTTGCACACACTGTATATATATTTTCTATTGTGTTATTGACTGTACGTTTTGTTTACCCCATATGTAACTCTGTGTTGTTGTTGTTTTTATCGCACTGCTTTGCTTTATCTTGGCCAGGTCGCAGTTGTAAATGAGAACTATATATGCTTTGTTGATTTCAAAAAAGCTTTTGTTTCAATTTGGCATGAGGGTCTGCTATACAAATTGATGGAAAGCGGTGTTGGGGGAAAAACATACATGTACACAAACAACAACTGTGCAGTTAAAATTGGCAAAAAACACACATATTTCTTTCCACAGGGCCGTGGGGTGAGACAGGGATGCAGTTTGAGCCCCACCATCTTCAACATATACATCAACAAATAATGCATGCAGAGCAGAATAAGGCCGAAAAAAGCTAATGAACAAAATCCAGAAAAGACCCGCTAAATTCTACAACCACTTAAAAGGAAGTGATTCCCAAACTTCCATAACATCACCTACAGAGAGATGAATCTGGAGAAAAGTCCCCTAAGCAAGCTGGTCCTGGAGCTCTGTTCACAAACACAAACAGACCCCACAGAGCCCCAGGACAGCAACACAATTAGACCCAACCAAATCATAAGAAAACTAAAAGATAATTACTTGACACATTGGAAAGAACAAACAAAAAAAACAGAGAAAACTAGAATGCTATTTGGCCCTAAACAGAGAGTACTCAGTGGCAGAATACCTGACCACTGTGACTGACCCAAACTTAAGGAAAGCTTTGACTATGTACAGACTCAGTGAGCATAGCCTTTCTATTGAGAGAGGCCGCCGTAGGCAGACCTGGCTCTCAAGAGAAGACAGGCTATGTGCACACTGCCCACAAAATGAGGTGGAAACTGATCTGCACTTCCTAACCTCCTGCCTCCTGTATGACCATATTAGAGATACAGTTTTCCCTCAAATTACACAGACCCATAAAGAATTAAAAAACGAATCCAATTTGGATAACTCCCACATCTATTGGGTGAAATACCACAGTGTGCAATCACAGCAATTTATTTTCCCTTTTGTACTTTAACTATTTGCACATCATTACAACAATGTATATAGCCATAATATGACATTTGAAATGTTTCTATTACTTTGAAACTTTTTGTGAGTGTAATGTTTGCTGTTCATTTTTGATTGTTTATTTCATTTGGTTTATTATCTATTTCACTTGCTTTGGCAGTGTAAACATGTTTCCCATGCCAATAAAGTTAAATTGAATTGAAAGAGAGAGAGAAGGGCTACTAACCAATTGTGCTATTGTGTGTGTTTTTTTTTTGCGTTATTTGTAACTTATTTTGTACATATTGTTTCTGCCATTGTCTCTTATGACTGAAAATAGCTTCTGGATATCAGGACAGCGATTACTCAACTCATACTGGACGTAACATTTTTATTTAACGAGTCGGACGCGAAGGATTTTCTTCAGACACCCGACAAGGCCCAAATCCCTGTCATTCGCATGAGAAAGAGACAGAGATATAGGGAACGTAGGTCGGGGTGCCTTGTAAGGATCCGACGGCGTGTGAGTAATCTGCTTCTACCATCAGTCCTATTAGCCAACGTACAATCATTGGATAACAAAATAGACGAACTACGATCACGGATATCCTACCAAAGGGACATTAAAAACTGTAATATCTTATGTTTCACTGAGTCATGGCTGAACGACGACATGGATAACATACAGCTGGCGGGATATACGCTGCATCGGCAAGATAGAACAGCTGCCTCTGGTAAGACAAGTGGCGGCGGTCTGTATATATTTGTAAACAACAGCTGGTGCACGAAATCTAATATTAAGGAACTGTCGAGGTTTTGCTCGCCTGAAGTAAAATATCTCATGATAAGCTGCAGACCTCACTATTTACCAAGAGAGTTTTCATATATATTTTTCGTAGCTGTCAATTTACCACCACGAACCGATGCTGGCACTAAGACCGCACTCAATGAGCTGTGTAAGGCAATAAGCAAACAGGAAAACGCTCATCCAGAGGCGGCGTTCCTAGTGGCCGGGGACTTTAATGCAGGGAAACTTCAATCCGTTTTACCTAATTTCTACCAGCATGTTAAATGTGCAAACAGAGGGAAAAAAAACTCTAGACTACCTTTACTCCACACACAGAGACGCGTACAAAGCTCTCCCTCACCCTCCATTTGGCAAATCTGACCATAATTATATCCTCCTGATTCCTGCTTACAAGCAAAAACTAAAGCAGGAAGCACCAGTGACTCGGTCAATAAAGAAGTGGTCAGAAGATGCAGATGCTAAGCTACAGGATTGTTTTGCTAGCACAGACTGGAATATGTTCCGGGATTCTTCCGATGGCATTGAGGAGTACACCACATCAGTCACTGGCTCATCAATAAGTGCATTGATGACGTCGTCCCCACAGTGACCGTACGTACATACCCCAACCAGAAGATATGGATTACAGGCAACATCCGCACTGAGCTCCAACCCGGTATGCCCTCGGACGAACCATCAAACAGGCAAAGCGTCAATACAGGACTAAGATTGAATCGTACTACACTGGCTCCGACGCTCGTCGGATGTGGCAGGGCTTGCAAACTATTACAGACTACAAAGGGAAACACAGCCGCGAGCTGCCCAGTGACACGAGCCAACCAGACAAGCTCAATTACTTCTATGCTCGCTTCGAGGCAAGCAACACTGAAGCATGCATGAGAGCATCAGCTGTTCCGGACAACTGTGTGATCACGCTCTCCGTAGCCGATGTGAGTCAGGTCAACATTCACAAGGCCGCAGGGCCAGTGGTCTAAGGCACTGCATTGCAGTGCTAGCTGTGCCACTAGCTGTGCCACTAGAGATCCTGGTTCGAATCCAGGCTCTGTCGTAGCCGGCCGTGACCGGGAGACCCATGGGGCGGCGCGCAATTGGCCCAGCATCGTCCAGGGTAGGGGAGGGAATGGCCGGCAGGGATGTAGCTCAGTTGATAGAGCATGGCGTTTGCAACGCCAGGGTTGTGGGTTCGATTCCCACAGGGGGTAGGATTTTTTTTTTAAATAATGTAAGTCGCTCTGGATAAGAGCGTCTGCTAAATGACGTAAATGTAAATGTAAATGTAGATTACCAGGATGTGTATTCTGAGCATGCGCTGACCAACTTTCAAGTGTCTTCACTGACATTTTCAACCTGTCCCTGACTGAGTCTGTATTACCAACATGTTTCAAGCAGACCACCATAGTCCCTGAGCTCAAGAACACTAAGGTAACAATGACTACCGACCCATAGCACTCACTTCTGTAGCCATGAATCGCTTTGAAAGGCTGGTCATGGCTCACATCAACACCATTATCCCAGAAACCCTAGACCCACTCCAATTTGCATACCGCCCCAACAGATCCAGAGATGATGCAATCTCTATTGCACTCCACACTGCCCTTTCCCACCTGGACAAAAGGAACACATACGTGAGAATGCTGTTCATTGACTACACCTCAGCGTTCAACACCATAGTGCCCTCAAAGCTCATCACTAAGCTAAGGACCCTGGGACTAAACACCTCCCTCTGCAACTGGATCCTGGACTTCCTGACGTGCCGCCCACAGGTGGTAAGGGTAGGTAACAACACATCTGCCACACTGATCCTCAACACGGGGGCCCAGTCCCCAGTCCCCTCCCGTGCTCAGTCCCCTCCTGTATTCCCTGTTCATCCATGACTGCATGGCCAGGCACGACTCCAACACCATCATTAAGTTTGCCGACGACACAACAGTGGTAGGCCTGATCACAGACAACGATGAGACAACATATAGGGAGGAGGTCAGAGACCTGGCCTCGTGGTGCCAGGATAACAATCTCTCCCTCAACGTGATCAAGACAAAGGAGATGATTTTGGACTACAGGAAAAAGAGAACCGAGCATGCCCCCATTCTCATCGATGGGGCTGTAGCCGGTTGAGAGCTTCAAGTTCCTTGGTGTCCACATCACCAACGAACTATCATCGTCCAAACACACCAAGACAGTCGTGAAGAGGGCATGACAACGCCTATTACCGCTCAGGAGACTGAAAAGATTTGGCATGGGTCCTCAGATCCTCAAAAAGTTCTACAGCTGCACCATCGAGAGCATCCTGACTGGTTGCATCACTGCCTGGTATGGCAACTGCTCGGCCTATGACCGCAAG
>NC_059226.1:40519033-40606533 GCF_020615455.1 Coregonus clupeaformis
GGCTGACAAAATCTATGGATGGTAGACTATAATGTTGTCTGTTAAACAGGTAGGCCTACCTCTTGTTTCTTGAATAGGAATAAATAGGCTCCAACCCAAAGCCCTCGTGTTGTTAGTAGCCTAAAGTCTAATTAAAACGAAGACTGTTTAAATGAATTAGACCTTTTCAAATTAGCCTACTTTCAGCACCCATGCTCTGTCCATGTCCACGGCAGCAGTTTCATAGTAATGAGAAGTTATCAGACTCCCGAGTGGCGCAGTGGTCTAAGGCACTGCATCGCAGTGCTAGCTGTGCCACTAGAGATCCTGGTTCGAATCCAGGCTCTGTCGTAGCCGGCCGCGACCGGGAGACCCATGGGGCGGCGCGCAATTGGCCCAGCGTCGTCCAGGGTAGGGGAGGGAATGGCCGGCAGGGATGTAGCTCAGTAGATAGAGCATGGCGTTTGCAACGCCTGGGTTGTGGGTTCGTTTCCCACAGGGGGTATGAAAAAAATATATATATATGTATGCACTAACTGTAAGTCGCTCTGGATAAGAGCGTCTGCTAAATGACAAAAATGTAAATGTTATGTAAATAACTCGGAATATGGCTTATTGTGAGGTCAATAACTCTGATAAATAGCTTAATTATGGGCAACTAAATATATTGTTTTTTACGAGGAAGCAGTAGCAAGCTCCCTTCCGTCCTCCTCCTCATCTTCATGCTCTCCCTCTCAAACTGAACACAACGTAGTCCGTGAGCGCAGACAGTAAAACAAATTTGGACTAATGCGATTTTTTTTTGGACTTTGACTCGCCTCCGGAAGTGCCACCGTACACAGCACAGTCATTGGTCAGGCAGCACAAAAGGGTTTACAACAGAAAGAGCAGGGCAGGCCGGGACTCATGATTGGGAACGCCTATCCATTGCAGTGTGTAATGCAGTGTAGCCTAGTTTTATATACACCATCTATGGGTCATCTGATTGAGACCACACTAGGCACACTTGATATTGCGCGCCCAGCAGAGAACGAGAGGCATCATCGGGCAAAGGTGAGATACTATAATAAGCAACTAATTCTCAAACCCTGAGCAATATGACATTTAATGAATTACAAATGGCATGACTTCCCCTGGACTAAATAAAAAAAATACTAAAACCTCCCTCTGACTGAAATGTAAAAAGCATGACCCTCCCCCATTTACCTACGAGTAACAATTGTGTACATTTTGACCGCTCCCTTATGGGTTTGACCACACAAAACTGTCAACAGTAAGTCACTTCGGATCTTTGGATACAAGCAATTACTACATTCCAATAAGGTTCCGTTATACAGTGGCTGTAAGTCTGAGCTTCACATTGAGGTGATGTGGTCATATTGAACTGGAATCAGGGATGTACCGTGCAGTAGCCAATAGTGTAAAGCTCTTGACAGGGGGAAACACACACAAATAAACAAGACAAACACACACAGACTAGTAAACAACAACACATCTATCTTCCCCTCTAGACACCTGTCTTCCCCTCTAGACACATCTATCTTCCCCTCTAGACACATCTATCTTCCCCTCTAGACACATCTATCTTCCCTCTGGACACATCTATCTTCCCTCTAGACACATCTATCTTCCCCTCTAGACACATCTATCTTCCCCTCTAGACACATCTATCTTCCCCTCTAGACACATCTATCTTCCCCTCTAGACACATCTATCTTCCCCTCTAGACACATCTATCTTCCCCTCTAGACACATCTATCTTCCCCTCTAGACACATCTATCTTCTCCTCTAAACACATCTATCTTCCCCTCTAGACACCTGTCTTCCCCTCTAGACACATCTATCTTCCCCTCTAGACACATCTATCTTCCCCTCTAGACACATCTATCTTCCCCTCTAGACACATCTATCTTCCCCTCTAGACACATCTATCTTCTCCTCTAGACACATCTATCTTCCCCTCTAGACACATCTATCTTCCCCTCTAGACACATCTATCTTCCCCTCTAGACACATCTATCTTCCCCTCTAGACACATCTATCTTCCCTCTAGACACATCTATCTTCCCCTCTAGACACATCTATCTTCCCCTCTAGACACATCTATCTTCCCCTCTAGACACATCTATCTTCCCCTCTAGACACATCTATCTTCCCCTCTAGACACATCTATCTTCCCCTCTAGACACATCTATCTTCTCCTCTAGACACATCTATCTTCCCTCTAGACACATCTATCTTCCCTCTGGACACATCTATCTTCCCTCTAGACACATCTATCTTCCCTCTAGACACATCTATCTTCCCCTCTAGACACATCTATCTTCCCTCTAGACACATCTATCTTCCCCTCTAGACACATCTATCTTCCCCTCTAAACACATCTATCTTCCCTCTAGACACATCTATCTTCCCTCTAGACACATCTATCTTCCCCTCTAGACACATCTATCTTCCCCTCTAAACACATCTATCTTCCTCTCTGGACACATCTATCTTCCCTCTGGACACATCCATCTTCCCTCTAGACACATCTATCTTCCCCTCTAAACACATCTATCTTCCCCTCTAGACACATCTATCTTCCCCTCTAGACACATCTATCTTCCCTCTAGACACATCCATCTTCCCCTCTAGACACATCTATCTTCCCCTCTAGACACATCCATCTTCCCCTCTAGACACATCCATCTTCCCCTCTAGACACATCTATCTTCCCCTCTAGACACATCTATCTCCCCCTCTAGTAAACAACAACACACATATATCTCCCCCTCTGGTAAACAACAACATACATCTATCGCCCCCTCTAGTAAATAACAACAACACATCTATCTCCCCCTCTAGTAAACAACAACATACATATATGTCCCCCTCTAGTAAACAACAACACACATCTATCTCCCCCTCTTTCTTTCTCTCTTTCTGAGGGAATTCATTAGCATGCTGCTGATTTATGCGGAGCTCCTGTCAGTGCATAATTACCAGATGAAGATTGTTTATGATGACTTTGCAGCAGGAATGTAAAGCATATGGAAAACATTATTGGTTTAGACCAGAGGCGGAGGGAGGGAGGGTGGGAAAAAATAGCTGGTGGACATGGGGACGGAGAAGGCAGAAAAGGTGTGTGGAGGCAGGAAGAAAGAGAGAGATGGAGGGAGAGAGATGGGGGGAGAGAGATGGAGGGAGAGAGGACCGGTGGACTTGAATGAGAAAGAAAACAATGTGTAATTTAATGTGAGAGCATCTGTCTGTTTGTTTTGTTACCGCTTGTGTTTTTGCTTAATTTGTGTGTCTGTGTTTTTGGTGTCTGCGTGTGTGTGTGTGTGTGTGTGTGTGTTTGGTGTGTGTGTGCATGCATGTCTACGTGTTTATTTCGGGTGTGTGAGAATGAGTCTTAGCACACAATTCACGAGGCTTACCTTGACATTGGTGTGACACACACAGCCAGTCAAAAGGTGTGTACATCTTAGACGATAGTCTCATCTAACCTCAGGTCAGGATTTCTCACTGGGATGTGTGTGTGTGTGTGTGTGTGTGTGTGTGTGTGTGTGAGCGTGCATTCCTACATGTCTTGTCTATCTTGTCTATTGTGATGTGTGTGAGAGTGAGAGGGACAGAGCAAGGTCATGACAGATCAATACCCATGCTAGAGACAGACAGCACACACACACACACACACACACACACGGTTCACAACATAACAGAGCATCTAACCACCACACATCACTACCATCCACTCCCACAGCGAGAGAGTGAGAGAGAGAAAGAGAAAGAGAGAGAGAGGATCTGGCTAAAAATAATTGAATCATTATAGAACCAATTGCCCTTTATGGTTGTGAGGTCTGGGATCCGCTCACCAACCAAGAATTCACAAATGAGACAAACACCAAATTGAGACTCTGCATGTACAATGTAAAATACCAAATAATGCATGCAGAGCAGAATTAGGCCGATACCCACTAATGATCAAATCCAGAAAAGAGCCGTTAAATTCTACAACCACCTAAAAGGAAGCGATTCCCAAACCTTCCATAACAAAGCCATCACCTACAGAGAGATTAACCTGGAGAAGAGTCCCCTAAGCAAGCTGGTCCTGGAGCTCTGTTCACAGACACAAACAGACCCCATAGAGACCCAGGATAGCAACATAATTAGACCCAACCAAATCATGAGAAAACAAAAAGAGAATTACTTGACACATTGGAAAGAATTAACAAAAGAAACAGAGCAAACAAGAATGCTATTTCGCCCTAAACAGAGAGTACACAGTGGCAGAATACCTGACCACTGTGACTGACCCAAACTTAAGGAAAGCTTTGACTATGTACAGACTCAGTGAGCATAGCCTTGCTATTGAGAAAGGCCGCCGTAGGCAGACCTGGCTCTCAAGAGAAGACAGGCTATGTGCACACTGCCTACAAAATGAGGTGGAAACTGAGCTGCACTTCCTAACCTCCTGCCAAATGTATGACCATATTAGAGACACATATTTCCCTCAGATTACAGAGACCCACAAAGAATTCTATAACAAATCCAATTTGGATAAACTCCCATATCTATTGGGTGAAAAATGACAGTCTGGCATCACAGCAGCAAGATTTGTGACCTGTTGCCACAAGAAAAAGGCAACCAGTGAAGAACAAACACCATTGTAAATACAACCCATATTTATGTTTATTTATTTTTGTTTTTCTACTTTAACTATTTGCACATCATTATAACACTATATATAGACATAATATGACATTTCAAATGTCATTATTCTTTTGGAACTTCTGAGTGTAATGTTTACTGTTAATATGTATTGTTTATTTCACTTTTGTTTACTATCTACTTCACTTGCTTTGGCAATGTTTGTATTTCTGTACGAAAGTATTTGAAAGCCAAGTTAACAAACAGATCACCGACCATTTCGAATCCCACCGTACCTTCTCCGCTATGCAATCCGGTTTCTGAGCTGGTCATGGGTGCACCTCAGCCACGCTCAAGGTCCTAAACGATATTATAAATGCGATCGATAAAAGACAGTACTGCGCAGCCGTCTTCATCGACCTGGCCAAGGCTTTCGACTCTGTCAACGACCGCATTCTTATTGGCAGACTAAATAGCCTTGGTTTCTCTAATGACTGCCTCGTCTGGTTCACCAACTACTTCTCAGATAGAGTTCAATGTGTCAAATTGGAGGGCCTGTTGTCTGGACCTCTGGCAGTCTCTATGGGGGTGCCACAGGGTTCAATTCTCGGGCCGACGCTATTCTCTGTGTATATCAATGATGTCGCTCTTGCTGCTGGTGACGCTCGGATCCACCTCTATGCAGACGACAACATTTTGTATACATCTGGCCCTTCATTGGACACTGTGTTAACAAACCTCCAAACGAGCTTCAACGCCATACAACACTCCTTCCGTAGCCTTCAAATGCTCTTAAACACTAGTAAAACTAAATGCATGCTCTTCAACCGAACGCTGCTTGCACCCGCCCACCCGACTAGAATCACTACTCTCGGCGGGTCTGACCTAGAGTATGTGGACAACTACAAATACCTAGATGTTTGGTTAGACTGTAAACTCTCCTTCCAGACTCACATTAAGCATCTCCAATCAAAAGTTAGATCTAGAATCGGCTTCCTATTTCGCAACAAAGCCTCCTTCACTCATGCTGCCAAACATGCCCTCGTAAAATTGACTATCCTACCGATCCTTGACTTCGGCGATGTCATTTACAAAATAGCCTCCAACCCTCTACTCAGCAAATTGGATGTAGTCTATCACAGTGCCATCCTTTTTGTCATCAAAGCCCCATATACTACCCACCATTTTGACCTGTACGCTCTTGTTGGCTGGCCCTCACTACATATTCGTCGCCAAACCCACTGGCTCCAGGTCATCTATATATCACTGCTAGGCAAATCCCTGTCTTATCTTAGCTCACTGGTCACCATAGCAACACCCACCCGTAGTCTGCGCTCCAGCAGGTATATCTCACTGGTCATCCCCAAAGCCAACACCTCCTTTGGCCGCCATTCCTTCCAGTTCTCTGCTGCCAATGACTGGAACGAACTGCAAAAATCTCTAAAGCTGGAGGCTCTTATCTCCCTCACTAACTTTAATTGTCAGTTGTCAGAGCAGCTTACCGATCACTGCACCTGTACACAGCCTTTCTGTAATTAGCCCATCCAACTACCTCATCCCCATATTGTGTCATGAGCCCTCTCACTCCACCGGGTTACCACCTTAATTTGTTTCCACTCTGCTCACCACTCTCTCTCTACTCAGCCTAACTAGCTCCACCTGTCCCTGCTCTGCTCGGCTCTAATTACTCTGCCAGCTGCGCTGCATTACCCACTAACCTCTCCCAGTATTTATAGCCCTGTCTTTCAGCTCTCCTTTGTCAGATCGTCTGCAAAGCTCACACCCGGAACCTGTGTGCTCGCGCTTCTGGTTCACCCCTGTTTTGTGACCCCGGACCTGCCTGATTCCTGGATACTCTTCTGCCCCAGGAGAACCAGACCTGCTTTCTGCCATTACGACTCCTGACTACTCTTCGACCCCGGTAACTCTGACCAGCCTTCTGCCTTGCTACAACGTATTTGGATTTCCCTTGAACTGTACTTCTGCCTGTTTTCATCCGCCCCGTTGTGTCTGTGTTTCCTCCCCCCCCCCAGGACTTCTGGACCACCAACCACCGGCGTCATCGGACGCATCGCTGCCACTGGGGGGAGGCACAGACCCAGCACATCGGACGGGATAACCCCTGGAGCCTTCACTCACTCCCTACATCCCTTTCCCCTTAAGTTTAAATAAACTTTCTGGTGTGACGCAATTGTGGTCCTCTTGTCGTCTGTCTGAACCGTGACAGTACGATCTGACCATCATGGACTCAGCGCACACTTCCCCCGACATGGAAACCGAAGAACCTGAGCAACCCACCGCCATGCTACGCCTGGAACACACTGAGAGAGAGCTAGGCCGCATGAGCGGCGACATCACCTCTCTGCTTCAGGCCGGCTACCAACAGCATCAGCAGTTCCAGCAGCACCAGCAGCAGTCCCAGCAGCAGCAACAACAACTCGCCATGATCATTCAACTCCTCACCAACCTGACCCCAGCCAGTCTGCCCACCAGCCCTGCCCCCGAGTTACCTGCCCCGGTCATTGCAGCCGCTGCTCCGGAACCCAAGATTGGAAACCCCGAGCGGTTCAACGGCGATTCAACCCAGGTCCGGCCATTCCTGACTAGCTGCCGACTTCAGTTCTCCTTGCAGCCAAGGACCTTCGCCACGGAGGGGGCTAAAGTTGGGTATGCCATCACTCACCTGACGGGCCGAGCTCGACTCTGGGGAACAGCAGAGTTCGAACGTCAAACCCCCGCATGTGCAACCTTCGACCTGTTTGCTGAGGAGATGCTGAAGGTGTTTGACCTGGATTCACCAACCGCAGAGGCGTCTCGTGAACTGTTCAGTATTCGACAAGGCAGACGTACAGTCGCAGACCATTCCATCGACTTCCGAACCCTGGCTAGACGAAGTTCTTGGAACACACCATCGTTGGTGGACGCGTTCTTCCATAGTTTGGCTGACTATATCAAGGACGAGTTGGTCTCCCAGGAACTGCCTTCCACTCTTGATGAAGCCATCGCACTGACTGTCAGGATCGACAGAAGGATACAGACCCGTCGTCGTGAGAGGGGGCGCCAAGGTCCACCTACTACCGGCATTCGGAGAGATCCGACTGGGCTCCTGTCATCTACTGCCACTCACCCAGGTCAGCTTGATCAGTCTGAGCCTATGGAGATTGGGCGAGCCTCTCTCACTCCTGCAGAGCGCCAGCGACGCTTCACCTCTAACCTCTGCCTCTATTGTGGAGGTGATGGACATCGTGTGGTAACCTGCCCTTTAAAGGGCCGAAGCTCACCGGGCATAGGGGGAGTCCGGTTGAGTTCAATGACCATCCAGTCCTCCGACCGCAAACCCCTGCTGCAAGTTCACCTCCGCCTCTCTGACTCAACTCACACCCTGGCTGCTCTGGTGGATTCTGGCGCCGAAGCCAACATAATGGACATCAAGCTGGCACGCCAACTGGGACTGGAGAACCTCCGTTTGACACCTCCTATTCCTGCCCGGGCACTGGACGGACACTTACTCGGATCGGTCACTCATGTCACGGCCCCGGTCTCGATGGGTCTGTCCGGAAACCATCAAGAAACTATCCAGTTTCACCTGCTCCCCTCTCCAGGCCAACCCCTCATCCTGGGTTACCCATGGCTCCGCCGGCACAACCCTCAGCTCGACTGGGTGACCGGGGTGATCAGGGAGTGGGGAGAGGACTGCCACCGAACCTGCCTGCTTGCTGCCGCACTACCCCCTCGGCCAGTACCTACTAACTCCGCTCCTGACCTCTCCAATGTCCCAGAATGCTACCATGGTCTCAGAGAGGTGTTTAACAAAGCTAGAGCCACACTCCTCAGATCCGTTGCCAGCTACACTACCGGGGCCGACCGTCGGAGAATTCCTGCTCCCACCTACCATGTTGGTCAAAGGGGTGTGGTTGTCATCGAAGAACCTGCCACTCAGGGTGGAGTCGCAGAAGCGGGCACCTCGGTTCGTTGGCCCATTCCCTATCATAAGAGTGATTAGCCCAACTGCTGTCCGGCTCCAACTGCCTAATTCCCTGAGGGTGCACCCCACTTTCCATGTGTCTAAGATTAAGCCCATCCATGAGAGTCCGCTGGTCCCTGCTGCGCCTTGTCCTCCTCCTCCACGGCTCGTCGATGGTGGTCTGGTTTACACCGTCCGCCGCCTGCTTCGGTCCAGACGGAGGGGTAGGGGTCTCCAGTACCTCATTGACTGGGAGGGCTATGGACCTGAGGAAAGGACCTGGGTGCCAGCTAGTCGGATTGTGGATAGGACTCTCATCACCGCTTTCCACCAACGGCATCCTGATCAACCTGCAATCCGTAGGGGCCGCCCCAGAGGGGTCCCTAACCGTCCTGCCCGCTCGGCTTCCTGTCCTGTGCCTGATCCTGTCTCGGGACCTGTCCCATCTCCCGACCACGGCCCTCCGGCTTCCTCCGAGGATGAGGACGTTCGCTCGGACCGTTCGGAGGAGTTCCTAGCCCTCCTCCGGCTCCCCTCCTCCCGCCCGGCGTGGTGTTGCTCTTGGGACTTCTGGGGCCGTCCCTTGGGGGGGGGGTTCTGTCATGAGCCCTCTCACTCCACCGGGTTACCACCTTAATTTGTTTCCACTCTGCTCACCACTCTCTCTCTACTCAGCCTAACTAGCTCCACCTGTCCCTGCTCTGCTCGGCTCTAATTACTCTGCCAGCTGCGCTGCATTACCCACTAACCTCTCCCAGTATTTATAGCCCTGTCTTTCAGCTCTCCTTTGTCAGATCGTCTGCAAAGCTCACACCCCGGAACCTGTGTGCTCGCGCTTCTGGTTCACCCCTGTTTTGTGACCCCGGACCTGCCTGATTCCTGGATACTCTTCTGCCCCAGGAGAACCAGACCTGCTTTCTGCCATTACGACTCCTGACTACTCTTCGACCCCGGTAACTCTGACCAGCCTTCTGCCTTGCTACAACGTATTTGGATTTCCCTTGAACTGTACTTCTGCCTGTTTTCATCCGCCCCGTTGTGTCTGTGTTTCCTCCCCCAGGACTTCTGGACCACCAACCACCGGCGTCATCGGACGCATCGCTGCCACTGGGGGAGGCACAGACCCAGCACATCGGACGGGATAACCCCTGGAGCCTTCACTCACTCCCTACATCCCTTTCCCCTTAAGTTTAAATAAACTTTCTGGTGTGACGCAATTGTGGTCCTCTTGTCGTCTGTCTGAACCGTGACATATTGTTATTGATTTTGCTAATTTGCACCCCAGTATCTCTATTTGCACATCATCTTTTGCACATCTATTATTCCAGTGTTAATACGAAATTGTAACTATTTTGCACTATGGCCTATTTATTGCCTTACCTCCATAACTTACTACATTCACACACAATGTATATATATTTTCTGTTGTATTTTTGACTTTATGTTTTGTTTACCCCATTTGTAACTCTGTGTTGTTGTTTTTATCGCACTGCTTTGCTTGATCTTGGCCAGGTCGCAGTTGTAAATGAGAACTTGTTCTCAACTGGCTTACCTGGTTAAATAATAAAATAAAATAAAATAAAAAATAAAAAATGTTAACATGTGTATCTCATGCCAATAAAGCCCTTAAATTGAATTGAATTGAATTGAGAGAAAGAGGGGGGAGAGAGAGAGAAATGTCAGAGAGAGAGAGAGAGGGGGAGAGAGAGAGAGAAATGTCAGAGAGAGAGAGAGGGGGGGAGAGAGAGAGGGGGGAGAGGGGGGAGAAATGTCAGAGAGAGAGAGGGGGAGAGAGAGAGAGGGGGGAGAAATGTCAGAGAGAGAGAGGGGGGGGGGAGAGAGGGGGGAGAAATGTCAGAGAGAGAGAGAGAGAGAGAGAGAGAGAGAGAGAGAGAGAGAGAGAGAGAGAGAGAGAGAGAGAGAGAGAGAGAGAGAGATCTTCTGCACAGATTCTGCCAGACCTGGGCCCTGACAGTAAATCTCAGTAAGACAAAAATAATGGTTTTCCAAAAAAGGTCCAGTTGCCAGGACCACAAATACAAATTCCATCTAGACACCGGTACCCTTGAGCACACAAAAAACGATACATACCTCGGCCTAAACATCACCGCCACAAGTAACTTCCACAAAACTGTGAACGATCTGAGAGACAAGGCAAGAAGGGCCTTCTATGCCATCAAAAGGAACATAAAATTCGACATACCAATTAGGATCTGGCAAAAAATACTTGAATCAGTTATAGAACCCATTTCCCTTTATGGTTGTGAGGTCTGGGGTCCGCTCAACAACCAAGAATTCACAAAATGGGACAAACACCAAATTGAGACTGCCTGCAGAATTCTGCAAAAATATCCTCAGTGTACAACGAAAAACATCAAATAATGCATGGAGAGCAGAATTAGGCCGATACCTGCTAATTCAATCCAGAAAAGAGCCGTTAAATTCTACAACCATTTAAAAGGAAGCGATTCACAAACCTTCTATAACAAAGCCATCACCTACAGAGAGATGAACTTGGAGAAAAGTCCCCTAAGTAAGCTGGTCCTGGGGCTCTGTTCACAAACACAAACAGACCCACAGAGCCCCAGGTCAACAACAACACAATTTGACCCAACCAAATCATGAGAAAACAAAAAGAGACTTACTTGACACATTGGAAAGAAATAACAAAAAAACTGAGCAAACTAGAATGCTATTTGGCCCTAAACAGAGAGTACACAGTGTCAGAATACCTGACCATTGTGACGGAACCAAACTTAAGGAAAGCTTTGACTCTGTACAGACTCAGTGATCATAGTCTTGTTATTGAGAAAGGCGGCAGGCCTTTGAAAATTGGTTCACAACGACCAGGATCGTGGTGTTCCCTTGCTGTGAGGAAGGAGGAGGTCGTCGGGTAAGCTTGGCTTTAAACATAGTTTGGGCTTTGTCGAGTAAGGCTTAAACTATGTATTTAGATTGTAGTTAGGTATTGTAGGTAGGTATCGTGGGTTGTTGTATGTAATTATTGTAGGTTAGTATTGTATTGTATTCGGCTGTGCCGGGTGTAGCACGAAGCTAGCTAGCTAGCTAACTCACCACCTGGACTAGCTGGCGAGTAGCTATTAGCAACGGTATAGTTGTTTCACGCCTGAGAGTGCCTGTAATTACGCCAGCTGGCTGCCTACAATAATTACATACAATAATTGCCTACCATTCAGCTGTTTTCTAACCTCATTGTCTGAACCGTTAACGTTAGGTAGCAAGGGGCTACTGTGCTTGAAATTTAGCTAGCTTGTTGCTACCTGGATAGCTACTAGTAAACAATAGCTGGAACGACCGAGCGAACAGACGCGAACTGGCTGAGTCAATTCAGTGGCTAGCTTTGCACTTGGCTAGCTAACAGTAGCTGCTAGGGGTAAGTCATAACCTACACTTGTGTTTTGTTTTTTACATATTGATAGCCCGAGTCGTTCAAGGAATTCGGGACATGGGTGACTAGTTAACGTTAGTTTGGCTCTCTCTGTGTGTTCGTGCTGTGAAAGGAGGGGTTCTTCTTTGTCTGAAAGCAATGGCTAGCTAGTTTGCTAACTATTCTAGCTAACTAACTGGCTGAATAAGTTGACGACAGACTCGCTCAAGCTGTCGGGACTAACCCACAACGTTAGACACGGACACGAACGATCTGCTTGCGTGTTGATACACTGGTGGTTTGTTGTCGCCGAGTATTGGCGCTAAACCGTGTTGTTGGAGACCAGCATGCTAGCTGGCTGTGGCGTCTTATGACGAGGTGCCCGGACGTTTTTCACGGAATAATACTGCACCTAGTTAGCTAGCTGAATAAACTAAGTTAGTCTATTCCTAGAAAACATTGAACCGCTGTAGTTTACAACAATTATAGTTTCTGAGGTGGAAGTTGGGAGAGTTATATTTGGGAGTTGTGGTGAGGGAGGCCCTGCTCTCTCCTTTCCCAGATGTTTAGTTCATTTCATTCCGATCTCCTCTGCATTATTGTAGCCATCTGCTGCAGCCTGTCAACTATGCCTCTGCCTATCCCTGTCCTCTCCTCTCCGCACAGGCTACACAAACGCCTCACACCGCGTGGCTGCTGCCTCTCTAACCTGGTGGTCCCTGCACGCACGACCCACGTTGAGTTCCAGGTCTCAGGAAGCATCTGGAACTGCCGTTCTGCTGCCAACAAGGCAGAATTCATCTCAGCCTATGCTACCCTCCAGTCCCTCGACTTCTTGGCGCTGACGGAAACATGGATTACCACTGAAAACACTGCTACTCCTGCTGCTCTCTCCTCGTCTGACCATGTGTTCTCGCATACCCCGAGACCATCTGGTCAGCGGGGTGGTGGCACAGGAATCCTCATCTCTCCCAAGTGGACATTCTCAATTTTTCCCCTGACCCATCTGTCTATCTCCTGATTTGAATTCCATGCTGTCACAGTCACTAGCCCATTTAAGCTTAACATCCTTGTCATCTATCGCCCTCCAGGTTCCCATGGAGAGTTCATCAATGAGCTTGACGCCTTGATAAGTTCCTTTCCTGAGGATGGCTCACCCCTCACAGTTCTGGGGGATTTCAATCTCCCTACGTCTAAATTTGACTCATTTCTCTCTGCCTCCTTCTTTCCACTCCTCTCCTCTTTTGACCTCACCCTCTCACCGTCCTCCCCTACTCACAAGGCAGGCAATACGCTTGACCTCATCTTTACTAGATGCTGTTGTTCTACTAATCTCACTGCAACTCCCCTCCAAGTCTCCGACCACTACTTTGTATCCTTTTCTCTCTCCCTCTCCTCCAACACTACTCACTCTGCCCCTACACAGATGGTAATGCGCCGTCGCAACCTTCGCTCTATCTCTCCCGCTACTCTCTCCTCTTCCATCCTATCATCTCTTCCCTCTGCTCAGTCCTTCTCCCTCCAATCTCCTGATTCTGCCTCCTCAACCCTCCTCTCCTCCCTTTCTGCATCCTTTGACTCTCTATGTCCCCTATCCCCCCGGCCGGCTCGGTCCTCCCCTCCAGCTCCGTGGCTTGATGACTCATTGCGAGCTCACAGAACAGAGCTCCGGGCAGCTGAGCGGAAATGGAAGAAAACTAGACTCCCTGCGGACCTGGCATCTTTTCACTCCCTCCTCTCTACATTTTCTTCATCTGTTTCTGCTGCTAAGGCCACTTTCTACCACTCTAAATTCCAAGCATCTGCCTCTAACCCTAGGAAGCTCTTTGCCACATTCTCCTTCCTGCTGAATCCCTCCCCCCTCCTCCTCACTCTCTGTGGATGACTTCGTCAACCATTTTGAAAAGAAGGTTGACGACATCCGATCCTCGTTTGTTAAGTCAAATGACACTGCTGGTCCTGCTCACACTGCCCTACCCTATGCTTTGACTTCTTTCTCCCCTCTCTCTCCAGATAAAATCTTGCGACTTGTGACGGCAGGCTGCTCAACAACCTGCCCGCTTGACCCTATCCCCTCCTCTCTTCTCCAGACCATCTCCGGTGACCTTCTCCCTTACCTCACCTCGCTGATCAACTCATCCTTGACCGCTTGCTATGTCCCTTCCGTCTTCAAGAGAGAGAGAGTTGCACCCCTTCTCAAAAAACCAACACTCGATCCCTCTGATGTCAACAACTACAGACCAGTATCCCTTCTTTCTTTTCTCTCCAAAACTATTGAGCGTGCCGTCTTTAGCCAACTCTCTTGCTATCTCTCTCAGAATGACCTTCTTGATCCAAACCAGTCAGGTTTCAAGACTGGTCATTCAACTGAGACTGCTCTTCTCTGTGTCACGGAGGCTCTCCGCACTGCTAAAGCTAACTCTCTCTCCTCTGCTCTTGTCCTTCTAGACCTGTCTGCTGCCTTTGATACTGTGAACCATCAGATCCTCCTCTCCACCCTCTCCGAGCTGGGCATCTCCGGCGCGGCTCACTCCTGGATTGCGTCCTACCTGACCGGTCGCTCCTACCAAGTGGCGTGGCGAGAAGCTGTCTCCGCACCACGTGCTCTCACCACTGGTGTCCCCCAGGGCTCAGTTCTAGGCCCTCTCCTATTCTCGCTATACACCAAGTCACTTGGCTCTGTCATATCCTCACATGGCCTCTCCTATCATTGCTACGCTGACGACACACAACTAATCTTCTCCTTTCCCCCTTCTGATAACCAGGTGGCGAATCGCATCTCTGCATGTCTGGCAGACATATCAGTATGGATGACGGATCACCACCTCAAGCTGAACCTTGGCAAGACGGAGCTGCTCTTCCTCCCGGGGAAGGACTGCCTGTTCCATGATCTCGGTTGACAACTCCGTTGTGTCCTCCTCCCAGAGTGCGAAGAGCCTTGGCGTGACCCTGGACAACACCCCTGTAGTTCTCCGCTAACATCAAGGCGGTGACCCGATCCTGTAGGTTCATGCTCTACAACATTCGGAGAGTACGACCCTGCCTTACACAGGAAGCGGCACAGGTCCTAATCCAGGCACTTGTCATCTCCCGTCTGGATTACTGCAACTCGCTGTTGGCTGGGCTCCTTGCCTGTGCCATTAAACCCCTACAACTCATCCAGAATGCCGCAGCCCGTCTGGTGTTCAACCTTCCCAAGTTCTCTCACGTCACCCCGCTCCTCCGCACACTCCACTGGCTTCCAGTTGAAGCTTGCATCTGCTACAAGACCATGGTGCTTGCCTACGGAGCTGTGAGGGGAACGGCACCTCCGTACCTTCAGGCTCTGATCAGTACATACACCCAAACGAGGGCACTGCGTTCATCCACCTCTGGCCTGCTGGCTCCCCTACCTCTGCGGAGGCATAGTTCCCGCTCAGCCCAGTCAAAACTGTTCGCTGCCCTGGCACCCCAATGGTGGAACAAGCTCCCTCACGACGCCAGGACAGTGGAGTCACTCACCACCTTCCGGAGACATTTGAAACCCCACCTCTTTAAGGAATACCTGGGATAGGATAAAGTAATCCTTCTACCCTCCCCCCTTACTCCAAACCCCCCCCTTCATGTGGGTGTAATTTGTAAAGTGGTTACCCCACTGGCTATAAGGTGAATGCACCTATTTGTAAGTCGCTCTGGATAAGAGCGTCTGCTAAATGACGTAAATGTAATGTAAATGTAGAGAGAGGCAGATCAGTTAAAAAATCAACACTCAAATGAGACCATGGTCGTTGTGGAACTGGTAAAGGTTTAAACTTACCCACTGGGAGGTGCCTAGGTGCCTTACTCTGGGCGCACACTGAGCAGGAGGAAACATACACCCTCACGTCCTTAGCCAAGGTAGGCCACCAGTACTTTTCGGTCAGTTAGGGCACTGTACGACCGATACCTGGGTGACCAGAGGAGGGTGACGTGTGTGCCCAGTAGATCAGACGATCACAGATAAGTGCAGGCACGTACTGCAGCCCAGCTGGATACTGCGGTGGAGATGGATCTGTGCGTAATGCCTGCGCTATATCCGTGTCCATCGCCCATACTACCGGCGCCACAATTCATGAGTCTGGCAGTATGGGGGTATTGTCTCTGGGCCTCTCCTCTTTATCATACAGCCGGGACAGTGCGTCTGCCTTCACGTTCTTCGTACCCGGAATGTATGACAGTGTGAATTCAAACCGGGTGAAGAATAGGGCCCACCTGGCCTGGCGAGGATTCAGCCTCCTCGCTGCCCGGATGTACTCCAGGTTACGGTGGTCCGTCCAGACGAGGAATGGGTGTTTCGCCCCCTCAAGCCAATGTCTCCACACGGTCAGACAGCTCCCGATCACCAACGCCGTAATTCTGCTCCGCCGGGCTGAGCTTCTTTGAGAAGAACGCACAGGGGTGGAGCATGGGTCTCGTGCCCGAGCGTTGAGACAGGACGGCTCCTATCCCAACCTCAGTGCGATGGGAGCTGCGACCTTGCCAAAGCCCCGGCTAAACCTCAGATAATAGTTTATCCGGAGATAATGCGGTCGCCCTCCATCTCCACACGTGGTAGAAATGCAGTATCCAAGGAAGGAGACGGACTGCTGGAAAAACATACACTTTTTTGCCTTAGCATAAATGTCATTTTCCAACAGTCGGGCCTGTACTTTGTGAACCAGGGACACATGCTTGGCGCGCGTAGCGGAATACACCAAATTGTCATCGATGTAGACCACTACACCGTGACCAAGCATGTCCCGAAACACCTTGTTCACAAAGGACTGGAAGACGGATGAAGCATTCATCAAACCATAGGGCATCAACAGGTATTCATAATGCCCCGCGGTTGTGCTGAATGCTGTCTTCCACTCACCTCCCTCTCGGATACGCACCAGGTTGTAAGCACTCCTGAGATCTAATTTAGTGAAGAAGCGCGCTCCATGCAATGACTCAACCACTGACGGAATGAGGGGGAGAGGATAACTAAATCTAATCGTCTCCTTGTTCAGTGGTCGATAGTCAATGCACAGGCACAGACCGCCGTCTTTCTTCTTCACAAAAAAGAAACTTGAGGAGGCGGGTGAAGTGGAGGGACGTATGTACCCCTGGCGCAGGGACTCTGTGACGTATGTCTCCATAGCCTCCGTCTGGCTATGTTGGCACTGGCACTGGCGCTGTCATCGTCTGCCCTCGGAGTGCGGTACCACCCAGCTCCATGAGCTCTGGATCCGCGTTGGTCGTGGCGGGAACGGGCAGACCTCCAGGACGTCCTCTGATTGCCAGCAGGTTATCCAGACGAATGGCCATGTCCACCAGTTCGATAAAAGACAAACTGGTGTCACGGCAGGCTAGCTCCCGTCGGACGTCCTCCCGTAGATGGCACCGGAACTGGTTGATCAGGGCCTACTCGTTCCACCCGGATCCTGCTGCCAGAATCCGGAACTCCAGCGCGAACTCCTGTACTGTCCTCGTCCCCTGCCTCAAGTGGACCAGCTGCTCACCCGCCTCTCAACCCTCGGGCAGGTGATCGAAAATTCCCCGAAATAGGTGGGCGAACTCCCTGTAGTCCTCCAACGCGGCTCCTCCTTCTCTCCAAACCGCGTTGGCCCACTCCAGGGCTTTCCCCGAGAGGCAGGAAAAGAGGACGGACACCTGCTCTCGATCTGATGGCGCCGGCCTGACACTGGAGCAGTACAGCTCCAGTTGGAGAAGGAATCCATGACATAGAGCCGGCGTCCCATGGAACGCCCGTGGTCGAGATATCTGGATCCCTTCGGGTGCTGTGATGTAGGTGGCTGGATCCGGTTGGCCAGCTGATCTCAATGGATCGGTTCCTCTTCTCTCCAGGCGTTGGACGACCTGAAGAACCCGATCCAAGCTGGCCAGCATAGTGGAATGTTCCTGGACCCTTGCCACTATTCCAGGAATGCGCTCCTCTCCTGCTGACTCCATAGGGGTGAGTGATTCTAGGACGAGGTGTGAATGACGGAGTCAGGCGCAGGAGGTAAAACACCGAAATCCAGAGTTTATTCAGTGTTCATGAATAAAGCGCAGCAAGCGTCAAAACGAAACTAGCACAAGGGAAAAATCCACCTTGGCTACATACAAGGAAAGAGTAGCTCACAATGAACAATCACTCACAAAGGGCAGAGGGAACACTTATACACAGACTAATGAGGGAATGAGTACCAGGTGTGTGTGATTGACAAGACAAGACAAGACAAATGGAGTGATGATAAATGGAGCAGTAGTGGCTAGTAAGCCGGTGACGACGAACGCCGAAACCTGCCCGAGCAAGGAGGAGGGGCAGCCTTGGCTGAATTCGTAAAAATGTTGAAACGAAAATACTGTAATTTGGAAAGTATGCACACTTTATCTGTCAAGTTTACATGCAATATGTTGTGTATATAATATGGACAATTATTAGAGTATTTTTGTTAAAATAGGAATGTGATTTTAGTTTTCTAACGAGATCATGGTTTCATATAAGCTTTGCACCAGTCAGTAGCCACTCCCAAGTGAGCTCAGAGATCGTGTCAGTAAGTAGGAACGCCCCTTTTACCAAGAGGGCATAAAGGCTTGAAAGAAACATTCACATCAGACCAGAAAGCGTGGAGACGGAAATGGTTAGAACTTTGAATCTCAACACGAGGTGAAGACGATAAACTCAATAGACCAGAACATTGCCAGTCTGCAGCTGTGCATGTAAAGTGATCTAGAACTTTGACTAACCACACGAGGTGGAAAGGAGAAAATCCCATCTCAGACAATCACTGCTGAGTATCTGCTCTATTTTAACACTCCACTCCAAGAGTCTCCAGAGTGGCTCAGTAGTCTAAGGCACTGCATCGCAGTGCTAGCTGTGCCACTAGAGATCCTGGTTCGAATCCAGGCTCTGTCGTAGCTGGCCACGACCGGGAGACCCATGGGGCGGCGCGCAATTGGCCCAGCGTCGTCCAGGGTAGGGGAGGGAATGGCCGGCAGGGATGTACAGTGGGGAAAAAAAGTATTTAGTCAGCTACCAATTGTGCAAATTCTCCCACTTAAAAAGATGAGAGAGGCCAGTAATTTTCATCATAGGTACACGGCAACTATGACAGACAAAATGAGAAAAAAAATTCCTGAAAATCACATTGTAGGATTTTTTATGAATTTATTTGCAAATTATGGTGGAAAATAAGTATTTGGTCACCTACAAACAAGCAAGATTTCTGGCTCTCACAGACCTGTAACTTCTTCTTTAAGAGGCTCCTCTGTCCTCCCCTCGTTACCTGTATTAATGGCACCTGTTCAAATTCATTAAAAATCCTACAATGTGATTTTCTGGATTTCTGTTTCTCAATTTGTCTGTCATAGTTGACGTGTACCTATGATGAAAATTACAGGCCTCTCTCATCTTTTTAAGTGGGAGAACTTGCACAATTGGTGGCTGACTAAATACTTTTTTTCCCCACTGTATATATGTAGCTCATTTGATAGAGCATGGTGTTTGCAACGCCAGGGTTGTTTCCCACAGGGGGTATGAAAAAAATAAAATAATGTATGCACTAACTGTAAGTTGCTCTGGATATGGGCGTCTGCTAAATGACTAAAATGTAAACGTTAGCCAGGACATTGTGACCTCTGGTGGACAAGCAGAGCCTTACACCAAAACGGGACAGTAAAACCTACCCCTTCCCCATAGAAGGAGTGATTGGTTTCAACAGAGACGACGAACAAAGACATTTACACATAAATACATTCATGACTTCTTACTCCAAACGGGCGGAGGTTCATGAGCAAAGTATCAACGATAAGTTTCACTCTCTCTCCCTATCTACCCCTCCCTCTTTTGATAACCAAGCAGTCATGCTGTTGTTAGTCTGTTAGGGACTTTTTCTCATGTATTAAGTATGTATGTATTCTGTGTTATTATTTATTTAGCTAGTAAATAAATAATGAAGGCAATTTGTGTAGTGCTGAATCATAAGTAAAGCTGGGGTTCATGCGGATCCAAGAATTCTGCGACCATTCAGAAAGACGACTGATAAGAGGTAATGTATGAAAATGTATGCACTCACTAGCTGTAAGTGGCTCTGGATAAGAGCGTCTGCTAAATGACTAAAATGTAAAATGTAAATGTAATGATTGATACGTTGACTGTTTTATACATATTGATAGGTATAGGTAAAGACCTTTTAGTTTAATTCGGGAGATGGTAACTCTATAAACAACTTCTTCCGCGGTCCAAATCCTAATGAGTTAATTGTTACATCATTAATTTAATTGAGTAACAATTAAACATATTCAGATATTTTAGATAAGTAATATAATTTGGGTACCTTCATGTGGGTGTAATATTTTTTGGGTCAAATGCTATATACAGTGAGGGAAAAAAGTATTTGATCCCCTGATGATTTTGTACGTTTGCCCACTGACAAAGACATGATCAGTCTATAATTTTAACGGTAGGTTTATTTGAACAGTGAGAGACAGAATAACAACAAAAACAAATACAGAAAAACACATGGCAAAAATGTTATTAATTGATTTGCGTTTTAATGAGGGAAATAAGTATTTGACCCCTCTGCAAAACATGACTTAGTACTTGGTGGCAAAACCCTTGTTGGCAATCACAGAGGTCAGACGTTTCTTGTAGTTGGCCACCAGGTTTGCACACATCTCAGAAGGGCTTTGTCCCACTCCTCTTTGCAGATCTTCTACAAGTCATTAAGGTTTCGAGCTTCAGCTCCCTCCACAGATTTTCTATGGGATTAAGGTCTGGAGACTGGCTAGGCCACTCCAGGACCTTAATGTGCTTCTTCTTGAGCCACTCCTTTGTTGCCTTGGCCATGTGTTTTGGGTCATTGACATGCTGGAATACCCATCCAAGACCCATTTTCAATGCCCTGGCTGAGGGTAGTAGGCCCCGTCCATCGTCCCTTTGATGTGGTGAAGTTGTCCTGTCCCCTTAGCAGAACCCCCCCCCCCCCCAAAGCATAATGTTTCCAACGGTGGGGTTGGTGTTCTTGGGGTCAGGCAGAATTCCTACTCCTCCAAACACGGCGAGTTGAGTTGATGCCAAAGAGCTCGATTTTGGTCTCATCTGACCACAACACTTTCACCCAGTTCTCCTCAGAATCATTCAGATGTTCATTGGCAAACTTCAGACGGGCCTGTATATGTGCTTTCTTGAGCAGGGGGACCTTGCGGGCGCTGCAGGATTTCAGTCCTTCACGGCGTAGTGTGTTGAATGCACTTTCTGGATAAGAGCATCTGCTAAATGAATAAAATGACAAATGTAAATGTGATCTCATATTACTGTATTGAATTATTATGTTTTAAATATTGATGCCACAAATATATCATTTGTACAGTTCTTTATTAAAATGTGGTTATTTGTTACATTTGACAGTGTAAAACCTAGCAGTACTCCTTATTTCTCTGAGAGTGAGGTGGATATATAACATTTTGCAAAATACAAATTATTATTTATCTCTCTGAAATGAAACCATCAAGTGATACATTTTAAATAAATATGTGTCTGTCAGTGAACAACCTCATGCCATGATTAGATAGTGAACAAAACACACCAATCTCTTTCAGAATTTAATAAAAGCTAATTTACCAACAATTCTGAAAATTGTTATATATTGTTTTGGAAATAAACTCTTCACTTGTTTGTTAGTTTCCTGTTTGTTAGTTTCCTGTTTGTTAGTTTCCTGTGTGTTAGTTTCCTGTTTGTTAGTTTCCTGTTTGTTAGTTTCCTGTTTGTTAGTTTCCTGTTTGTTAGTTTCCTGTGTGTTAGTTTCCTGTTTGTTAGTTTCCTGTTTGTTAGTTTCCTGTGTGTTAGTTTCCTTGAAAGACTAGTAATACCTATAAGTGTTCACATATGTTTCTGCTTCTCTCTCTTTCTACTTATATGTCCTTCATTGTATGTTTTCTTGATGCTTATTAACTTTCTGAAGTGAGAGAGGAGTGAGAGAGAGGAGAGAGAGTGAGAGAGATAGAGAGAGAGAGTAGAGAGAGTGAGAGTGAAAGAGAGAGAGTGAGAAGAAGAGAGAGAGAGAGAGAGAGAGAGTTGAAAGAGATAAAGAGAGAGAGAGAGAGAGACAGAGAGAGAGAGAGAGAGAGAGAGAGAGAGAGAGAGAGAGAGAGAGAGATTTTCTCAAGGCGTTCACTCTGAGTCGCTATGTGCAACAGGTTCAGTGAGGTGAAAATTGAAATGCAAATTTGATCTGACTTTGATTAAAACTTTAGCATTTTAATATATCAAACCTTCACTACAAGCTCTGCATAATGTTGATATTTCTTATTTTGGGGAACTCTTAAATTAACTAATGCTCTGAGGTTCAAATGCTTGTCCTCTACGTATCTAAACACACACACACACACACACACACACACACACACACACACACACACGCACACACAAGAGGGGCAGTGTGTATCCCTGCTGGGGTGAGAAGTTCACACATGCATGGTTGCCTTTGGCCGGTGCCAACATCAGTTTGCCCCTACTGACCTTGCGTGCTGGGAGTGAGGCAACACAATATCCTCACACACACGAACACACAACAAATACACATTAATTCACCAAACAGATACACACACATTACCATTACACGTGCTGATTTGTAGAGTACACACACACACACACACACACACACACACACACACACACACACACACACACACACACACACACACACACACACACACACACACACAGGGCTCACAGGCATTATACTCTATACTGGCTGAAAGCTTCAGGGTCTTACTCTGTCAGATGAGTTCTGAGAGGCCTGGGCGCATTCACGCCAATGTCACTGGGTTACAATATATGTGTGTGTGTGTGTGTGTGTGTGTGTGTGTGTGTGTGTCTGTGTGTGTGTGTGTGTGTGTGTACATGCCTGTGTTTGCATATCTGTGTGTGTGCACATACACATTTCCCCCGTCGTGCTGAAGGTAGAAGCACACTAATCGTACGTGCAGCCCTTCTTCATATGGAAGCTCCCTTTATTTGACAAAGAACGAATGGGCTCTAAACTCTTATTGATTGAATTAGCCTTTTCTGTCCAAATTGAATATTCTCCAGCAAAATGGCCAAAAGGGTTCTTAGCAAATTCATCCATCTGGCTCTACCTTTCATACTGTCCAGCCTTCCCAGGAAACACAGAGGGAGAAATGCTACGACCATGACAGAAAGGGATTGGAGAAGCAGTTCTTTTTTCAGAATGCTCTCCTTAGAATGTATTGATTGCCTCCATCTCGCTCTCTCTCTCTCTCTCTCTCTCTCTCTCTCTCTCTCTCTCTCTCTCTCTCTCTCTCTCTCTCTCTCTCTCTCTATCTCTCTCTCTCAGTCTCCTTTACTCTCTGTCTCCCTCTCTGTCTCCCTCTCTCTCTCATGCTCTTTTTCACTCTCTCTCTGTTTCTCTCTCTCTCTCTCTCGCTCTTTCTCTCTTTCTCTCTCTCTTTCTGAATTTCTGAACTCGATGTAATCACTGGCAATTTGCTGGGCCCCTCATAGTTGGACTGATGCCCACTGCTGTGCTACTGTGTGTGTGTGTGTGTGTGTTTGTGCGTGTGTGTGTGTGTGTGTGTGTGTGTGCGTGGTGTGTGTGTGTATGTGTGTGTGCGTGCGTGCGTGCGTGCGATCATGTGTGTGCGTGCGTGCGCACATAGACGATGCTATTTCTGGACAATCAGAACCCACACAGGAGTGGGTTCAGATTTAGGAGAGAGCAGCGGGCGGTGACAAGATGAGGCAAGAGGTCTACAGGAGATGTATACATGGCAAACAAAGCTGTGGTCACAGAGCTATCTCAGACAGTAACTCATTGTTAGTAGAGCTGTGTCTAATAAGATGGAGTGGAGGAAATAGGCTTTTTTTTTGCTGTTCTTCCAATCAGGGTTAGGGTTTAGGCAGTGGTCAGAGGGGTGTCTGACAGATCAACACATCATCAGTAGATTGGTATTGGGAGGTCTATTTCTCATTTTGTCATCATATGATTTTGAGACAATGGATGGGTTCTGTTTTCTATTCACCCAATAAGGGTGGTGGGTTGGGAGGGGGTTACATCTTTCCGGAGAAATACACTATATATACAAAAGTATGTGGACACACCTTCAAATTAGTGGACTCAAATTAGTGGACTTGGCTATTTCAGCCACACCCGTTGCTGACGGGTGTATAAAATCGAGCACACAGCCATGCAATCTCCGTAGACAAACATTGGCAGTAGAATGGCCTTACTGCTCAGGTGACCGTCATAGGATGCCACCTTTCCAACAAGTCAGTTTGTCAAATTTATGCCTTGCTAGAGCTGCCCCCGTCAACTGTAAGTGCTGTTATTGTGAAGTGGAAATGCCTAAGAGCAACAACGGCTCAGCTGCGAAGTGGTAGGCCACACAAGCTCACAGAATGGGTCTGTCAAGTGCTGAAGCGCATAGCGTGGAAATATTGTCTGTCCTCGTTTGCAACACTCACTACCGAGTTCCAAACTGCCTCTGGAAGCAACGTCAGCACAATAACTGTTCGTCTGGGGCTTCATGAAATGGTTTTCCATGGCCGAGCAGCCGCACACAAGCCTAAGATCACCATGCGCAATGCCAAGCGTCGGCTGGAATGGTGTAAAGCTCGCCGCCATTGGACTCTGAAGCAGTGGAAATGCGTTCTCTGGAGTGATTAATCATACTTCACCAGCTGGCAGTCCGACAGATGAATCTGGGTTTGGCGGATGCCAGGAAAACGCTACCTTCTCCAATGCATAGTGCCAACTGTAAAGTTTGGAATAATGGTCTGGGGCTGTTTTTCAAGGTTCGGGCTATGCCCCTTAGTTCCAGTGAAGGGAAATCTTAACGCTACAGCATACAATGACATTCTAGACGATTCTGTGCTTCCAACTTTGTGGCAACAGTTTGGGGAAGGCCCTTTCCTGTTGGTTTGTTGAGATCGCTGTGGAAGAACTTGACTGGCATGCACAGAGCCCTGACCTCAACCCCATCGAACAACTTTGGGATGAATTGGAACGTCGACTGCGAGCCAGGCCTAATCGCCCAACATCAGTGCCCAACCTGAGAGGGGGTTAAATCTCACTGGAGTGTTATGGGTGGTGGGTTGGGAGGGGGTTAAATCTCACTGGAGTGTTATGGGTGGTGGGTTGGGAGGGGGTTACATCTCTCATAGATACATATTAAATATATTTTACTGGATGCCATGCAGTGAGCTTGTAAACATAGAGTAGGATTTAACTAACCTCTCCGGAAAATAGAGGAGGAGAGGAGTGAGGGAGGAAGAGAGGAAACTCCTTTGTTCCAAATCCCTCGTTCAGTAAAAGGCTGGCTGTACGTTTGTACTGCTTGTTCTTGCAGTCAGACTGAACATCAGAAAACGCCCGATACAGCACCGCTCCACTCCAGAGAGCTATACACAGCAGAAAGCCAGGTCTGAGCTACATACCCGGTCGATGTTTTCTTTCGCCTTTTAAGAACAAGAGAAAGTCAGGAAAGCGTTTCAATTGCCTTGTCCCACCAGGCGTAAAATAGGCTGATACTGGCTCCCACGGCCAGTATGAAAGAAAAAAAAAATGTATGCACTCACTAACTGTAAGTCGCTCTGGATAAGAGCGTCTGCTAAATTACTAAAATGTACAAATTTAAATTACAAAACACAGCTTTTGGGGAGTGAGATATTGCTTGCTACAGTAACAGTGTCTCTCAGGAAATAAGTACCCCTGGACATACTTGTGGGTGTTTTCTGTTCAGTTGATTGAATGGAGAATTAAATCAATAAGTATTAATCATGACAATTAAATAATGACAGGTGGTATAATTATTAATGTCAATGAATCATCAGTTATGTTTATGTAATATAGTGATGGACAAGACGACTATCTTTTGTCGCTGTCTATACATTGGTGGTGGTTGAGCTAGTTACCCACATATATTACCCTCCCGAGTGGCGCAGTGGTCTAAGGCGTCGCTGTGCCACTAGAGATCCTGGTTCAAATCCAGGCTCTGTCGAAGCTGGTCACGACCGGGAGACCCATGGGGCGGCGCACAATTGGTCCAGGGTAGGGGAGGGAATGGCCGGCAGGGATGTAGCTCAGTTGGTAGAGCATGGCGTTTGCAACGCCTGGGTAATGAGTTCGATTCCCACAGGGGGCCAGTATGAAAAAATATATATATATGCACTCACTCACTAACTGTAAGTTGCTCTGGATAAGAGTGTCTGCTAAATGACAAAAAAAGTATATATATATAAGCGCTATAGGAATTCAATCCATTATATACTATGGAATGTCGACACGTGTGGCAGGGAATACCTTTGACGACATCCCATAAGGAAAATACATTATTATTTCGAGCCACGAGGCTTCCAAGAGTTATAATACATTCACAAATGTTAGTTTTATAGATTTGTAGTTATTGTCTTTCAACAATGCAGGATGCTATTCTGCAATATGGTATCAATGCTCATTGTGATGCTTTTGCAAAAAGATAGGCTTCATGGTTATTGAGGCCAAAGTCAATACATTACATTCAATACTGTATGCTACACTCTATCACTTGACAACCGACCTACAGTAACCTCTATCACCTGACAACCCACACACAGTAACCTCTATCACCTGACAACCCACATACAGTAACCTCTATCACCTGACAACCCACACACAGTAACCTCTATCACCTGACAACCCACACACAGTAACCTCTATCACCTGACAACCCACACACAGTAACCTCTATCACCTGACAACCCACATTCAGTGACTGTCCTCTCTCCTTTTCCTCTACCAAGGGTAGATGTAAATCATGAGTTGACCCAAGGAGCACAGGGAGACCAACTTAAACCCCTAATCACCTCCTCTCTCTTCTAGGACCCTCTGAACCTCATCTATGGACCCCCAAGTCTATAACCTTCTGATCCCACACACATGCAGGCAGACACACACAAACACAAGCACCAGCATGGACGCACACACATACACAAACACACACACACACAGACATACAAGTGCATGTGTAAATTGCAGAAACACACACTAGGCTTCTAGGATCACTAGGTTATTGTTAGAAAACCCTTAACCCACATTCATGTTGGTTAACTACCCACCTGACACTGGCAACAAGTGTTGGTTTTCATAGGTCATTTGCAGAAGCATACAATATGCTAATGCATACTAAGTGAATAGCCTCAGCTGCACCTACAGGTGCATGCACATGTTAATTGGTGTTGACTGTCCATCTGTCCATCTGTCCGTCTGACCCATCCCATGTGTCTTAGCCCCAGGAAGACACCGGCTACCTAGTCACAACACAACTGATTGGCTCAAACGCATTAAGAAGGAAATAAATTCCACAAATTAACTTTTAACAAGGCACAATTGTTAATTTAAATGCATTCCAGGTGACTACCTCATGAAGCTGGTTGAGAGAATGCCAAGAGTGTGCAAAGCTGTCATCAAAGCAAACAGTGGCTAGTTTGAAGAGTCTCAAATATAAAATATATTTTTTAATTTGTTTAACACTTTTTTGGTTACTACATGATTCCATATGTGTTATTTCATAGTTTTGATGTCTTCACTATTATTCTACAATGTAGAAAATAAAGAAAAACCCAGGAAAATAAAGAGGACTGAGCACGCCCCCATTCTCATCGATGGGGCTGTAGTGGAACAGTTTGAGAGCTTCAAGTTCCTTGGTGCCCACATCACCAACGAACTATCATGGTCCAAACACACCAAGACAGTCATGAAGAGGGCACAACAAAGCCTATTCCCCCTCAGGAGACTGAAAAGATTTGGCATGGGTCCTCAGATCCTCAAAAAATTCTACAGCTGCACCATCGAGAGCATCCTGACTGGTTGCATCACCGCCTGGTATGGCAACTGCTTGGCCTCCGACCGCAAGGCACTACAGAGGGTAGTGCGTACGGCCCAGTACATCACTGGGGCCAAGCTTCCTGCCATCCAGGACCTCTATACCAGGTGGTGTCAGAGGAAGGCCCTCAAAATTGTCAAAGACTCCAGCCACCCTAGTCATAGACTGTTCTCCCTGCTACCGCACGGCAAGCGGTACCGGAGTGCCAAGTCTAGGTCCAAAATACTTCTCAACAGCTTCTACCCCCAAGCCATAAGACTCCTGAACAGCTAATCATGGCTACCCGGACTATTTGCACTGCCCCCCCACCCCATCCTTTTTACGCTGCTGCTACTCTGTTAATTATTTATGCATAGTCACTTTAACTCTACCCACATGTACATATTACTTCAACTATCTCAACTAGCCGGTGCCCCCGCACATTGACTCTGCACCGGTACCCCCCTGTATATATAGCCTCCCTACTGTTATTTTATTTTACTTCTGCTCTTTTTTTCTCAACACTTTTTTTGTTGTTGTTTTATTTTTACTTTTTTTGTTAAAAATAAATGCACTGTTGGTTAAGGGCTGTAAGTAAGCATTTCACTGTAATGTCTGCACCTGTTGTATTCGGCGCATGTGACCAATAAAATTTGATTTGATTTGATTTGATTTGAATGAGTAGGTGTGTCCAAACTTTTGACTGGTACTGTACATGATCAAATACAAATCGTAGAATAAATGATTTAAGACTACCAGAACCCACTGGTTTGAATGAACTACAGGACAAAATACAACACCCTCCAACCCAAAAAGGCCTGTGGTAATGACGGTATCCTCAATGAAATGATAAATTATACAGACCACAAAATTCCAACCGGCTATAATTAAACTCTTTAACATAATCCTCAGCTCTGGCATCTTCCCCAATATTTGGAACCAAGGACTGATCACCCAAATCCACAAAGGTGGAGACAAATTTGACCCCAATAACTACCGTGGGATATGCGTCAACATCAACCTTGGGAAAATCCTCTGCATTATCATTAACAATGGACTCGTATATTTCCTCAGTGAAAACAATGTACTGAGGAAATGTCAAATTGGCTTTTTACCAAATTACCATATGACAGAACACGTATTCACCCTGCACACCCTAACTGACAAACAAACAAAACAAAACAAAGGCAAAGTCTTCTCATGCTTTGTTGATTTCAAAAAAGCTTTTGACTCAATTTGGCACGAGGTTCTGCTATACAAACTGATGGAAAGCGGTGTTGGGGGGGAAAACATACAACATTATATAAAATCCATGTACACAAACAACAAATGTGCGGTTAAAATGTATTTCCACAGTGCCGTGGGGTGAGAGCCCCACCTCTTCAATATACACTACCGGTCAAAGGTTTTAGAACACCTACTCATTCAAGGGTTTTTCTTAATTGTTACTATTTTCTACACTGTAGAATAATAGTGAAGACATCAAAACTATGAAATAACACATATGGAATCATGTAGTAACCAAAAAAGTGTTAAACAAATCAAAATAAATTATATATTTGAGATTCTTCAAATAGCCACCCTTTGACTAGATGACAGATTTGCACGCTCTTGGCATTAAAACAACCAGCTTCATGAGGTAGTCACCTGGAATGCATTTCAATTAACAGGTGTGCCTCCTTAAAAGTTAATTTGATGAATTTCTATCCCTCTTAATGTGTTTGAGCCAATCAGTTGTGTTGTGACAAGGTAGGAGGTGTATACAGAAGATAGCCCTATTTGATAAAAGACCAAATCCATATTATGGCAATAACAGCTCAAATAATCAAAGAGAAATGACAGTCCATCGTTACTTTAAGACATGAATGTCAGTCAATACAGAACATTTGAAGAACTTAAAAAGTTTCTTCAAGTGCAGTCGCAAAAACCATCAAGCGCTATCATGAAACTGGCTCTCATGAGGACCGCCACAGGAATGGAAGACCCAGAGTTACCTCTGCTGCAGAGGATAAGTTCATTAGAGTTACCAGCCTCAGAAATTGCAGCCCAAATAAATGCTTCACAGAGTTCAAGTAACAGACACATCTCAACTGTTCAGAGGAGACTGCGTGAATCAGGCCTTCATGGTCGAATTGCTGCAAAGAAACCACTACTAAAGGACACCAATAAGAAGAAGAGACTTGCTTGGGCCAATACATTTTTGGTTCCAACCGCTGTGTCTTTGTGAGACGCGATGTGAGTGAACGGATTACCTCCGCATGTGTATTTCCCACCGTAAAGCATGGAGGAGGAAGTGTTATGGTGCTTTGCTGGTGACAATGTCTGATTTATTTAGAATTCAAGGCACACTTAACCAGCATGGCTACCACAGCATTCAGCAGCGATACGCCATCCCATCTGGTTTGGGCTTAGTGGGACTATCATTTGTTTTTCAACAGGACAATGACCCAACACACCTCCAGGCTGTGGAATGGCTATTTTACCAAGAAGGAGAATGATGGAATGCTGCATCAGATGACCTGGCCTCCACAATCCCCCGACTTCAACCCAATTGAGATGGTGTGGGATGAGTCGGACCGCAGAGTGAAGGAAAAGCAGCCAACAAGTGCTCAGCATATGTGGGAACTCCTTCAAGACTGTTGGAAAAGCATTCCAGGTGAAGCTGGTTGTGAGAATGCCAAGAGTGTGCAAAGCTGTCATCAAGGCAAAGGGTGGCTTTTTGAAGAATCTCAAATATAAAATATATATTATGATTTGTTTAACACTTTTTTGGTTACTACATGATACCGTATGTGTTATTTCATTGTTTTGATGTCTTCACTATTATTCTACAATGTACAAAATAGTAAAAATAAAGAAAAACCTTTGAATGAGGGCACTAGAAGAGTCTGCAGCACCTGGCCTCACCCTACTAGAATCTGAGGTCAAATGTATGAAAATGTATGCACTCACTAACTGTAAGTCGCTCTGGATAAGAACGTCTGCTAAATGACTAAAATGTCAAATGTAATGTAAATGTAAATGTCTACTGTTTGTTGATGATCTGGTGCTTCTGTCCCCAACCAAGGAGGGCCTACAGCAGCACCAAGATCTTCTGCACAGATTCTGTCAGACCTGGGCCCTGACAGTAAATCTCAGTAAGACAAAAAATAATGGTGTTCCAAAAAAGGTCCAATTGCCAGGACCACAAATACAAATTCCATCTAGTCACCGTTGCCCTAGAGCACACAAAAAACTATAAGTACCTCAGCCTAAACACCAGTGCCACAGGTAACTTCCAGAAAGCTTTGAACGATCTGAGAGACAAGGCAAGTAGGTCCTTCTACCACATTAAAAGGAACATTAAATTCAACATACCAATTAGGATCTGGCTAAAAATACTTGAATCAGTTATAGAACCCATTGCCCTTTATGGCTGTGAGGTCTGGGGTCCGATCACCAACCAAGAATTCACAAAATGGGACAAACACCAAATTGAGATTCTGCATGCAGAATTCTGCAAAAATATCCTAGGTGTACAACGTAAAACATCAAATAATGCATGCAGAGCAGAAATAAGCCGAAACACGCTAATGATCAAAATCCAGAAAAGAGCCATTAAATTCTACAACCACCTAAAAGGAAGCGATTCCCAAACCTTCCATAACAAAGCCATCACCTAAAGAGAGATTAACCTGGAGAAGAGTCCTCTAAGCAAGCTGGTCCTGGGGCCCTGTTCACAAACACAAACAGACCCCACAGAGCCCCAGGACAGAAACACAATTAGACCCAACCAAATCATAAGAAAACTAAAAGATAATTACTTGACACATTGGAAAGAATTAACAAAAAAACTGAGCAAACTAGAATGCTATTTGGCCCTAAACAGAGAGTACACAGTGGCAGAATACCTGACCACTGTGACTGACCCAAACTTAAGGAAAGCTTTGACTATGTACAGACTCAGTGAGCATAGCCTTGCTATTGAGAAAGGCCGCCGTAGGCAGACCTGGCTCTCAAGAGAAGACAGGCTATGTGCACACTGCCCACAAAATGAGGTGGAAACTGAGCTGCACTTCTTAACTTCCTGCCAAATGTATGACCATATTAGAGACACATATGTCCCTCAGATTACACAGACCCATAAAGAATTCGAAAACAAATCACATTTTGATAAACTCCCATATCTAGTGGCTGAAATACCACAGTGTGCCATCTCAGCAGCAAGATTTGTGACCTGTTGCCACAAGAAAAGGGCAACCCATGAAGAACAAACACCATTGTAAATACAACCCATATACATGTTTCTTTATTTTCCCTTTTGCACTTTAAATATTTGCACATCGTTACAACACTGTATATAGACATAACATGACATTTTAAATGTCTCTTTTCCTTTGAAACTTTTCTGAGTGTAATGTTTGCTGTTTATGTTTGATTGTATATTTCACTTTTGTTTATCATCTATTTCACTTGCAATGTTTCCCATGGCAATAAAGCTCTTACAATATACAGTTGAAGTCGGAAGTTTACATACACCTTAGCCAAATACATTTAAACTCTGTTTTTCACAATTCCTGCCATTTAATCCTAGTAAAAATTCCATGTCTTAGGTCAGTTAGGATCACCACTTTATTTTAAGAATGTAAAATGTTAGAATAATAGTAGAGAGAATTATTTCTTTCAGCTTTTATTTCTTTCATCACATTCCCAGTGGGTCAGAAGTTTACATACAGTCAGTTAGTATTTGGTAGCATTGCCTTTAAATTGTTTAACTTGGGTCAAACGTTTCGGGTAGCCTTCCACAAGCTTCCCACAATAAGCTGGGTGAATTTTGGCACATTCCTCCTGACAGAGCTGGTGTAACTGAGTCAGGTTTGTAGGCCTCCCTGCTTGCACACGCTTTTTCAGTTCTGCCCACACATTTTCTATAGGATTGAGGTCAGGGCTTTGTGATGGCCACTCCAATACCTTGACTTTGTTGTCCTTAAGCCCTTTTGCCACAACTTTGGAAGTATGCTTGGGGTCATTGTCCATTTGGAAGACCCATTTGCGACCAAGCTTTAACTTCCTGACTGATGTCTTGAGATGTTGCTTCAATATATCCACATAATTTTCCTTCCTCATGATGCCATCTATTTTGTGAAGTGCACCAGTCCCTCCTGCAGCAAAGCACCCCCACAGCATGATGCTGCCACCCCCGTGCTTCACGGTTGGGATGGTGTTCTTCGGCTTGCAAGAACCCCCTTTTTCCTCCAAACATAACAATGGTCATTATGGCCGAACAGTTCTATTTTTGTTTCATCAGACCAGAGGACATTTCTCCAAAAAGTACAATCTTTGTCCCCATGTGCAGTTGCAAACCGTAGTCTGGCTTTTTTATGGCGCTTTTGGAGCATTGTCTTTCAGGTTATGTCGATATAGGACTCGTTTTACTGTGGATATAGATACTTTTGTACCTGTTTCCACCAGCATCTTCACAAGGTCCTTTGCTGTTGTTCTGGGATTGATTTGCACTTTTCGCACCAAAGTACGTTCATCTCTAGGAGACAGAACGCGTCTCCTTCCTGAGTGGTATGACGGCTGCGTGGTCCCATGGTGTTTATACTTGCGTTCTATTGTTTGTACAGATGAACGTGGTACCTTCAGGCATTTGGAAATTGCTCCCAAGGATGAACCAGACTTGTGGAGGTCTACCATTTTTTTCTGAGGTCTTGGCTGATTTCTTTTGATTTTCCCATGATGTCAAGCAAAGAGGCACTGAGTTTGAAGGTAGGCCTTGAAATACATCCACAGGTACACCTCCAATTGACTCAAATTAAATCATTTTCTGCAATTTCTCAAGCTGTTTAAAGGCACAGTCAACTTAGTGTGTGTAAACTTCTGACCCACTGGAATTGTGATACAGTGAATTATAAGTGAAATAATCTGTCTGTAAAATTTTTTGGGAAAAATGACTTGTGTCATGCACAAAGTAGACGTCCTAACCGACTTGACAAAAGTATAGTTTGTTAACAAGAAATTTGTGGAGTGGTTGAAAAACGAGTTTTAATGACTCCAACCTAAGTGTATGTAAACTTCTGACTTCAGCTGTATATATATATATATATATATATATATATATATATATATATATATATATATATATATTAAAACTCGTTTTTCAACCACTCCACAAATAGAGAGAGAGAGAGAGAGAGAGAGAGAGAGAGAGAGAGAGAGAGAGAGAGAGAGAGAGAGAGAGAGAGAGAGAGAGAGAGAGAGAGAGAGAGAGAGAGAGAGAGAGAGAGAGAGAGAGAGAGAGAGAGAGAGAGAGAGAGAGAGAGAGAGAGAGAGGGAGGGAGAGACTGATAAAACCACAAGGCCTGAAAACAGGATGACTGCAAAACTTGTATATTTCTTCTGACAGAGACAATAATGAGAATAAGCTTATTTGTTCAACTTACTGCTTGCTTTGATTCTGGTGATAGTTATTACAGTAAGCTTGGCCCTGATGATGACAGAAATTTTGTGTGCATGTGACAGATGTTTGCATGTAGGGGTGGCAGGTAGCGTAGTGGTTAAAATGTTGGGTCATGCACACCCTATTTGATGTGTTTTATTATTGTTAGGCTGTACACAATGCTTCCTCCATAGAATTTCCTTCTAAAATATGAGTGGTCCCCTTGTGACGTGTTTATTTGATCTCATATAAAAACACATCTTCCTTCCATCAATTGGTTCCCTTGTCACCCCCGACAACTACTGAAAATATACCTATTTCTTGAAGGGGCATGAGGAGAGGGTGGGGGAGGGGATGTTTTGCAAACCGTAACTCTGGTAACCAAGGAGGGATGCCTCCTCAGTCTAAGAATACATTACCATGACATCCACTTGTGTGGCAGCTCGGAACCTTCAGAGAATTGGAATCAACAATATGTGTATCTGACAAAAGAAAATTCATGGAAATGAATGAAACTGTGAAAGAGAATGGATACTATTAACTGCAACAACAAATGTTGACCCTTCCCCACCCACCTCACAAACACACACACACACACACACAGACACACACAGAGACACACCTGTCAATCATCTGTTGTGTTACAGCGTAGAGATATTACTACACAGTCTGATGCTGTTTGATGTTAGCTATGCCCATGAGAAGCTGTGACTCACAGGTCCAAATGTTGTGTGTGTCATCCAACGAGCTATTCTCAAGGAAGCATACACAGGCACACACACACATACATACCCACATACACAAACACCTATCCAGCCTGTTTTACACACATACCCACACACACTCACACATACATAAACAAACCCGTAGATGTACACCCACCCAACCCACTCTGGACACACACACACACACACACACACACACACACACACACACACACACACTGCTTGCGTGTTCCCTGGAGAACAACAAGATAAATACCTGAGGCACTGGACCGGCCTCTGAATAAGTGATGTCGTCATGGCAACAGTGGTGTTGTTTTCATTTAGAATCTAAATGACTCTCAGGGAAAACAACACAGGGCTCCTATTGAACCGAGACTGCGTCAGCGGACAATGCACAGTGATCCCATCGTCCACCCCTTGGTCCCTCAGAGCCGTGTGCATACACACATACTGTAGGCAACACACACGCCTTATCTGTTTTCTCAGAGGCACTATAACCTTTCACATACACACACACAGTCTGATGGTGGCCAGATCACATTCCGTTTACAACTTCTTAGGCACTGTACAGAACCCCTAAGGCAATCTAAAGTTGGTATTTGTATAATTGTTGTATAATTGATGACATCTTAAAGTAAAAATCCCTTGTTTTCATCATTTGGCTCCTTGGCTCAGGGTCATTTTAACATTGCCTTACAATTTCTCCCAACCCTACCAGCTATGATAAAACATAATGAGACTAGCAACATGTCAATCATTGCATTACACATGTCAATAGTTACGTTACGCATGTCAATCATTACGTTACGCATGTCAATCATTACGTTACGCATGTCAATCGTTACGTTACGCATGTCAATCATTACGTTACACATGTCAATCATTACATTACTCATGTCAATCATTACGTTACACATGTCAACCCTCACGTTACGCATGTCAATCATTACGTTACGCATGTCAATCATTACGTTACGCATGTCAATCATTACGTTACACATGTCAATCATTACATTACTCATGTCAATCATTACGTTACACATGTCAACCCTCACGTTACGCATGTCAATCATTACGTTACGCATGTCAATCATTACGTTACGTATGTCAACCCTCACGTTACACTGGTCAACCATTACGTTACACTGGTCAACAATTACGTTACACATGTCAATCATTACGTTACACATGTCAATCATTACGTTACACATGTTAATCATTACGTTACACATGTAAATCATTACGTTACACATGTCAATCATTACGTTACACATGTCAATCGTTATGTTACACATGTCAACCCTCACGTTACACATGTCAATCCTTACGTTACACATGTCAATCATTACGTTACACATGTCAATCATTACGTTACACATGTCAATCATTACGTCACGCATGTCAATCATTATGTTACACATGTTAATCATTATGTTACACATGTCAATCGTTACGTTACGCATGTCAATCATTACGTTACACATGTAAATCGTTACGTTACACATGTCAACCCTCACGTTACACATGTCAATCGTTACGTTACACATGTCAATCATTACGTTACACATGTCAATCATTACGTTACACATGTCAATCATTACGTTACACATGTCAATCATTACGTTACACATGTCAATCGTTACGTTACGCATGTCAATCATTGCGTTACACATGTCAATCGTTACGTTACACATGTCAATCGTTACGTTACGCATGTCAATCATTGTGTTACACATGTCAATCATTACGTTACACATGTCAATCATTACGTTACACATGTCAATCGTTACGTTACGCATGTCAATCATTGCGTTACACATGTCAATCATTACGTTACACATGTCAATCGTTACATTACACATGTCAATCATTACGCTACACATGTCAATCATTACGTTACACATGTAAATTGTTACGTTAAGCATGTCAATCATTGCGTTACACATGTCAATCGTTACGTTACACATGTCAAACCTCACGTTACACATGTCAATCATTGCGTTACACATGTCAATCGTTACGTTACACATGTCAAACCTCACGTTACACATGTCAACCCTCACGTTACACATGTCAATCCTTACGTTACACATGTCAATCATTACGTTACACATGTCAATCATTACGTTACACATGTCAATCATTACGTTACACATGTCAATCGTTACGTTACGCATGTCAATCATTACGTTACACATGTCAATCATTACGTTACACATGTCAATCGTTACGTTACGCATGTCAATCATTACGTTACACATGTCAATCGTTACGTTACACATGTCAACCCTCACATTACACATGTCAAACCTTACGTTACACATGTCAATCATTACGTTACACATGTCAATCGTTACGTTACACATGTCAATCATTACGTTACACATGTCAATCATTACGTTACACATGTCAATCATTACGTTACACATGTCAATCCTTACGTTACTCATGTCAATCATTACGTTACACATGTCAATCGTTACGTTACACATGTCAACCCTCACGTTACACATGTCAAACCTTACGTTACACATGTCAATCATTACGTTACACATGTCAATCATTACGTTACACATGTCAATTGTTACGTTACACATGTCAATCATTACGTTACACATGTCAATCATTACGTTACACATGTCAATCGTTACGTTACACATGTCAATCATTACGTTACTCATGTCAATCATTACGTTACACATGTCAATCATTACGTTACACATGTCAAGCCTTACGTTACACATGTCAATCGTTACGTTACACATGTCAATCATTACGTTACACATGTCAATCATTACATTACACATGTCAATCATTACGTTACACATGTCAATCATTACGTTACACATGTCAATCATTACGTTACACATGTCAATCGTTACGTTACGCATGTCAATCATTACGTTACACATGTCAATCGTTACGTTACACATGTCAATCGTTACGTTACGCATGTCAATCATTACGTTACACATGTCAATCGTTACGTTACACATGTCAACCCTCACATTACACATGTCAAACCTTACGTTACACATGTCAATCATTACGTTACACATGTCAATCATAACGTTACACATGTCAATCGTTACATTACACATGTCAATCATTACGTTACACATGTCAATCATTACGTTACACATGTCAATCATTACGTTACACATGTCAATCATGTCAATGTTTCTTATATCTCATTTACATAAGTATTCACCCCCCTGAGCCTACAGTGGCTTGCGTCAGTATTCACCCCCCTTGGCACTTTTACTATTTGTTGCCTTACAACCTGGAATTAAAATTGATTTTTTGGGGGGTTTGTATTATTTGATTTACACAACATATGTACCACTTTGAAGATGTAAACAAATTTTACATGATCTTTTGTGAAACAGACAACAAATACGAAAAAAAAATAAGAAAAAAAGAGCATGCATTACTATTCACCCCCCCGCCAAAGTCAATACTTTGTAGAGCTTCCTTTTGCAGCAATTACAGCTACAAGTATCTTGGGGTATGTCTCTATAAGCTTGGCACATCTAGCCACTGGGATTTTTGCCCATTCTTCAAGACAAAACTGCTCCAGCTCTTTCAAATTGGATGGGTTCCGCTGGTGTACAGCAATCTTTAAGTCATACCACAGATTCTCAATTGGATTGAGGTGTGGGCTTTGACTAGGCCATTCCAAGACATTTAAATGTTTCCCCTTAAACCATTGTCCTGCTGGAAGGTGAACCTCTGTCCCAGTCTCAAATCTCTGGAAGACTGAAACAGGTTTCCCTCAAGAATTTCCCTGTATTTAGCGCCATCCATCATTCCTTCAATTCTGACCAGTTTCCCAGTCCTTGTCGATGAAAAACATCCCCACAGCATGATGCTGCCACCACCATGCTTCACTGTGGGGATGGTGTTCTCGGCAGGACGAGAGGTGTTGGGTTTGCGCCAGACATAGCGTTTTCCTTGATGGCCAAAAAGCTCAATTTTAGTCTCATCTGACCAGAGTACCTTCTTCCATATGTTTGGGGAGTCTCCCACATGTCTTTTGAAGAACACCAAACACGTTTGCTTATTTTTTTCTTTAAGCAATGGCTTTTTTCTGGCCACTCTTCTGTAAAGCCCAGCTCTGTGGAGTGTACAGTGGTCCTATGGACAGATACTCCAATCTCCGCTGTGGAGCTTTGCAGCTCCTTCAGGGTTATCTTTGGTCTCTTTGTTGCCTCTGGTTAATGCCCTCCTTTCCTGATCCGTGAGTTTTGGTGGGCGGCCCTCTCTTGGCAGGTTTGTTGTGGTGCCATATTCTTTCCATTTTTTAATAATGGATTTCATGGTGCTCCGTGGGATGTTCAAAGTCTCAAATATTTTTTTAGAACCCAACCCTGATCTGTACTTCTCCACAACTTTGTCCCTGACCTGTTTGGAGTGCTCCTTGGTCTTCATGGTGCCCCTTGCTTAGTGGTGTTGCAGACTCTGGGGCCTTTCAGAACAGGTGTATGTATACTGAGATCATGTGACACTTAGATTGCACACAGGTGGACTTTATTTAACTAATTATGTGACTTCTGAAGGTAATTGGATGCACCAGATGTTAGGCCTACTGCTGCTAGGTAGCTCTCTCTCTCTGCTCTCCCCCTCCCCTCTGTCTGTTCTTGATTGCAGGAGTGAAGTCTGGTGTGCGGGAGTCAGGGTTCCAGCTGCAGCTCATTCACCATAATCACCTCAGCCTTAAAGACCCGGTCAAACTTGCCACTCATCGTCAGATCATAGTCAAGACGACCATGTTAGTCTCGCTGCTGACTCAACCTGCTTGTTTTTCGCTCTTTGTGTTTTTGGCCTGTTCTATTTACTTTTCTCCTGTGCCACAGATTATTGGAACCTGACTCCTGCCTCCGCTTCACTCCTGCCACCACCATCCTGCTTTCCACTACTGGACCTCCCTTTTGGACTCACCACGGACACTAGGACGTTACGGTACCACTCCTGCTCAGAACCTGGATCTGTTACCCTCCCTGTAGACCTGGACTTGCTCTTCCCCTATTTTTGGAAACCTGGATAATTGAACTTTGTAAATAAACCTGTTAAACCTTCTCTGGCTCGGTGTAGTTGTCTGCATTTGGGTTCATATCCAGTTAAATCGTGACAGTATGATCTGACCAACATGAACCCAGCAGACAGTAGCTCGGATACCACCCCAGAGTGCACTCAAATTCGGACTGCCATAGCCAATCAGGGCATTTTACTTGGCCAACATGATACTTTGTTTAAGACTATTTCTGAGAACAGTCAGATGCTGCTTAATCAGGTTCAATTACTCACCAATCAAGTGTCTGTCCTTACTACCCAAGTTAATAATGCACCCCTCGTTCATGGCATACAAACTGCTCCTTCTCCTGCTCCGCCTGTTTTTCCTGCTCCTCCAGCCCAGATCAGAGAGCCTTTTTGTTCCTGCTCCAGAGCGCTATGACGGGAACATGGGAACCTGTGGTGATTTTTTGACTCAATGCTCGTTAGTGTTTGAACAACAGCCCCTCACCTACGCCTCAGAAAGAGCCCATATTGCCTACCTTATCAACTCTACTAGCGGTTCCGCTCGTTCCTGGGGATCCGCGGTCTGGGAGAGTCAGTCGGACATTTGCAACGCTTACGTTGCCTTCACCACTGAGATGAGGAAGGTTTTCGACCACCCCGTACGGGGCAAGGAGGCTGCTAAACGGTTGTTTTCTCTTCGGCAGGGGTCTCGCAGTGTGGCGGAGATGGCAGTGGAGTTTCGGACTTTAGCGGCAGTGAGTGGTTGGAATGACGAGGCATTACAAGGAGTGTTCATTAATGCTTTGTCTGAGACTTTGAAAGATGAATTGGTGTCATATGATGAATCGCCTACGCTGGATAATCTTATTTCACTCACCATCAGGTTGGATAATCGGATTCGGGAGCGCCGCCGGGAGAGGAGTGTTAGTTCCAAGCAACCTGTCTGTCGTCAACCAACTCCTCCCTGCCTCTTCCCTACGGAGAAGGCAGAGTCTTCCCGAGTCGATACTAGGAGCACTGAACCCGAAGCCATGGAGGTGGGTCGTGCACGGTTGTCCTCAGAGGAGCGTGCACGTCGTATTCAGGCTCGGGTCTGCCTGTATTGTGGAGAAGCTGGTCATTTGGTTCCTTCCTGCCCAGTTCGTCCGGGAAAAGGGCCGGCTCATCATTAATGGGAGAAGTTTTGGTGAGCCGAGCAGCGGATTCTTCCTCTTCTCCCCGCATTCTGCTCCAGGCATCCCTCCAGTGGCAGTCCCAGAATTTCCCTGTTAGTGCGCTGGTTGACTCTGGTGCCGATGAAAGCTTTTTGGATCGAGAGTTGGCTCAACAAATGGATTTAGAGACTGTTCCTATGGACCGTCCGCTGCAGGCTAAGGGTCTAAATGGACAATTGTTGACCCGTATTACTCATCAGACTGTTCCTGTTTGTCTCAGAGTGTCGGGTAATCATCAGGAGAACATTCAATTTCACATAATTGACTGCCCACAGACCCCCCTGGTCCTTGGTATCCCCTGGCTCATAAGACACAATCCACACATTGATTGGGTGACAGGTAGAATTGTTTCATGGAGCACATTTTGTCATGTGAACTGTTTGTGTTCTGCTCAGACCCCTGCCAGCACTGTGCCTCAACCTCCACTGGAGTCCATGGATCTCTCTGCTGTCCCTGACGTGTATCATGACCTGGCATCCATTTTCTGCAAACACAGAGCTACTTCTCTTCCTCCTCACCGGCCATATGACTGCGCCATTGACCTCCAGCCAGGAGCCCCTCTTCCTAACAGTCGCCTGTACAATCTCTCCCGCCCGGAGACGGAGGCTATGGAGAACTACATTCGGGACTCCTTGGCGGCAGGTATTATTCGTCCTTCCTCGTCACCTGTAGGAGCGGGATTCTTTTTTTGTTGGAAAGAAGGATAAGACCCTCAGACCCTGTATTGATTTCCGTGGACTTAACAACATCACCATTAAGAACAAATATTCTCTGCCTTTAATTAATTCTGCTTTTCCCCTCCTTCATGGTGCAACTATCTTTACGAAACTGGATCTACGAAATGCGTATCACCTGGTGCGCATTCGTAAAGGTGATGAATGGAAGACTGCCTTCAACACACCCTTGGGACATTTTGAGTATCTGGTTATGCCTTTTGGTTTGTCTAATGCCCCTGCTGTTTTTCAGGCACTAGTGAATGATGTCCTTCGGGACATGTTGAATCGTTTTGTTTTTGTCTATCTGGATGATATCCTGATTTACTCAGAGTCCCTCAGGAACATGAACTGCATGTGCGCCAGGTGTTGCAAAGGTTGTTGGAGAACAAACTATTTGTGAAGATGGAGAAATGTGAATTTCATGTGTCTGAAACCTCTTTTTTGGGTTACATAATAGCTCAGGGGGAGTTGCGGATGGACCCAGCTAAGATCTCTGCTGTCACGGACTGGCCAGCCCCCTCCACCCGCAAACAACTTCAACGATTCCTGGGGTTTGCGAACTTCCACAGGAGGTTCATCAAGGACTACAGCCGCATTGCTGCGCCACTCACCGCTCTCACCTCCATCTCACTACCGTTCGCTTGGAATGAAGGGGCCGAATCAGCGTTCGAAGAGCTGAAACATCGCTTCGCCTCAGCTCCCATTCTGATGCAGCCTGACCCCGACCGCCAGTTTGTCGTGGAGGTGGATGCATCCGACACTGCGGTAGGTGCGGTGTTGTCACAACGTTCACCGGAAGATAACAAACTGCATCCCTGTGCTTTTCTTTCACGGAAACTTTCTCAGGCAGAGAGGAATTATGATGTTGGCAATCGTGAACTGCTCGCCGTTAAGCTGGCTCTCGAGGAGTGGCGGCATTGGTTGGAGGGGGCGGAACAACCCTTAATCGTTTGGACGGATCATAAAAATCTTGCATACATCCAGTCAGCGAAGCAGCTCAATCCCCGTCAAGCCAGGTGGGCACTATTTTTTGGTAGATTCAATTTTTCTCTGTCTTACCGTCCTGGGTCACGCAACGTCAAGCCTGACACCCTGTCTCGTATTCATTCTGCTGTTGATACTGGTAGTAACCCTGAAACCATCTTGCCTCCTACCTGCAGTATTGCTGCCATTACATGTGACATCGAAGGGATTGTTAGACAGGCTCAACATCTACAAGCTGACCCTGGGAGCGGTCCTCCTAACCGGTTGTTTGTCCCTGAGTCTGTTCGCTCCCAGGTACTTCAGTGGGCTCACTCGTCTCCCCTTACCTGTCACCCTGGAGTTACTCGGACCCTTGACTTTTTGCGACGGAAGTTCTGGTGGCCCAGGATGGAGGCGGACACTTGAGCCTTCATTGCTGCTTGTACGGTATGTGCACGAAGTAAGAACTCCACCCAGGCCAGCGCTGGTCATCTACGACCTCTGCCAATACCCAGCCGGCCCTGGTCCCACATTGCATTGGATTTTGTCACTGGACTTCCCCCCTCGTCTGGAAAGACTGTCATTCTTACTGTAATTGATCGTTTTTCTAAGTTTGCTATTTTTTTGGCCCTACCTAAACTGCCCACTGCCAGAGAAACTGCTGATATTTTGGTTGAACATGTGTTCCGCTCTCATGGTCTACCCACTGATATTGTCTCTGACAGGGGTCCCCAGTTTGTCTCCCAGGTATGGAAAGCTTTCTGTAAAGCTTTGGGCATCACATCCAGCCTGTCCTCTGGAAATCACCCCCAGACCAACGGGCAAGCCGAGAGAGCGAACCAGGAGATGGAGACCGCTCTCCGCTGTGTCACAGGGTCTAACCCTGGGTCATGGAGCTCCATGCTCCCCTGGGTGGAATATGCTCATAACACCTTGACTAACGCTTCCTCTGGTTTGTCTCCCTTTCTGTGTGCTCTGGGTTATCAACCTCCCCTGTTCCCTTCTCAAGAGAGGGAACTGGCGGTACCCTCGGTGCAGTCCCACATGCGCCGCTGCTTCAAGGTCTGGAGGAAGGCCAGTGTAGCTCTGTCCCGAGCTTCGACGTACATGCAGAGGCAAGCCAACCGTCACCGGTCCCAGGCTCCCGGTTACTCTCCTGGTCAAGAGGTATGGCTTAAGTCATGTGATCTTCCATTGAAAGTGGAATCTAAGAAGATGACGCCGCGTTTTATAGGACCGTTCAAAATACTGTCTATTGTTAACCCCTGCGCGGTTAAACTACAGCTTCCTGCCTCCCTACGGGTTCATTCCACTTTTCATGTGTCCCAGATTAAGCCTGTGTCTGTTAGCCCTCTGTGCCCGCCCTCTCGTCCCCCTCCTCCGCCCAGGGTCGTGGGTGGGGGTCCTGTCTACACTGTCCGGCGACTTCTGGATGTTCGCCGCCGGGGTCGTGGTTTCCAGTACCTGGTGGATTGGGAGGGTTATGGTCCTGAGGAACGTTCCTGGGTTCCCAGGAGCTTCATTGTGGATCCTGCTCTGGTCCGTGATTTTCATAGGTTACATCCTGATAAACCCTGTCGGCCGCCGGGTGGCGTCCGTAGAGGGGGGGGTACTGTTAGGCCTACTGCTGCTAGGTAGCTCTCTCTCTGCTCTCCCCCTCCCCTCTGTCTGTTCTTGATTGCAGGAGTGAAGTCTGGTGTGCGGGAGTCAGGGTTCCAGCTGCAGCTCATTCACCATAATCACCTCAGCCTTAAAGACCCGGTCAAACTTGCCACTCATCGTCAGATCATAGTCAAGACGACCATGTTAGTCTCGCTGCTGACTCAACCTGCTTGTTTTTCGCTCTTTGTGTTTTTGGCCTGTTCTATTTACTTTTCTCCTGTGCCACAGATTATTGGAACCTGACTCCTGCCTCCGCTTCACTCCTGCCACCACCATCCTGCTTTCCACTACTGGACCTCCCTTTTGGACTCACCACGGACACTAGGACGTTACGGTACCACTCCTGCTCAGAACCTGGATCTGTTACCCTCCCTGTAGACCTGGACTTGCTCTTCCCCTATTTTTGGAAACCTGGACAATTGAACTTTGTAAATAAACCTGTTAAACCTTCTCTGGCTCGGTGTAGTTGTCTGCATTTGGGTTCATATCCAGTTAAATCGTGACACCAGATCTTATTTAGGGGCTTCATAGCAAAGGGGGTGAAAACACATGCACGCACCACTTTTCCGTTATTTATTTTTTTGCATTTTTTGAAACAAGTTATTTTTTTCATTTACATGAAATCCAAATAAAAATCAATTTAAATTACAGGTTGTAATGCAATAACATAGGAAAAACGCCAAGGGGGATGAATACTTTTGCAAGCCACTGTACTTGTAGTAGCATCTTTGGCAGCAATTAGACATTGGGTAAGTGTCTAAGAGCTTTCCTCACCTGGATTTTTTACAAAATTCTTCAAGCTCTGTCAAAATAGTTGTTGATCATTGCTAGACAACCATTTTCAGGTCTTTCCATAGATTTTCAAGTAGATTTAAGTCAGAACTTTAACTCGGCCACTCAGGAACATTCATTGTCTTCTTGTTAAGCAACTTCAGTGTAGATGTGGCCTTGTGTTTTAGATTATTGTCCTGCTGAAAGGTGAATTCATCTCCCAGTGTCTGGTGGAAAGCAGACTGAACCAGGTTTTCCTCTAGGAATTTGCTTGTGCTTAGCGCCATTACGTTTCTTTTTTATCCTGAAAAACGTCCCAGTTCTTAACGATTACAACGAAACCCATAACATGATGCAGCCACCACTGTGCTTGAAAATATGGAGAGTGGTACTCAGTAATGTGTTATATTGGATTTGCCCCAAACATACAGTGCCTTCCGAAAGTACTGATACCTCTTGACTTATTCATCAATTTCTTTGTGTTATGGCCCGAATTCAAAATGGTTAAATATAAAAAATTGTCTCACCCAATAATGACAAAGTGAAACATGTTTTTAGACATTTTTGCAAATGTACAAAAATATGTAATTTACAGAAGTATTCACATCCCTTTGCTTTGACACTCCAAATTGATCTCAGGTGCATTTAATTTCCTTTGATCATCCTTGAGACGTCCCTACAACTTGATTGGACTCCACCTGTGGCCAATTCAATTGTTTGAACATGATTTAGAAAGAAACACACCTGTCTACATAAGGGTCCCACAGTTGACAGTTAATGTCAGAAGCTAAACCATGAAGTCCAAGGAACTGTCCGTAGATCGCCGAGATATAATTATGATTAAGCATATATCTGGGGAAGGGTATGAGACTATTTCGAGAGTGTTGAAAGTTTCCAAGAGCACAGTGGTCTCCATCATTGGGAAATTGAAAAAATTATGGAACTACCCAGACTCTGCCATCTGACCAAACGGAGCAACTGGGCAAAAATGGGACCGTTGATATAAGCATGATCTTGGTTATAGGCTTGCGTATAGCAATTACTTCAGCATAATACAGTATGTTCACTGTTTGAGAAGTTGTGGGTGCATCTGTGGGGTGTTGAGTTGTTAGAGTGTGTGTGTGTGCGTGAGTTGTGACAAATACTGAGAGGGACAACTGAGAGAGGACGTGAGATGATTAAGGGAAATGAGTTTGTCAGAGCCTATCACGTCATTGGGTTTATTTATTGGGCCTGTGAAGCTCATTTAGTTGATGAACACATCACACAACTGTTGTGGGGTCTACAGTAGTAGGCTACGCTAGGCTAGTGAGGGCATAGCAGGCCTGGGCAATTATTTTCCATGGGAGGGCTACATTAGAATATTTTTTTTTGCCATCGCCGTCCAGAATCATATTACAGGATTATACATACATGTGTATGACTGTGTTGACAGATATATCTACTGTAAATCATGTCCAGATATGCTACTTATTTTACTTTTTTAACATGCACAGAAATAAACCACATCCATGTTCTCCTTTTGGTAGGTATTTTTCATTGTTAAACATGCAATGAACTGCATGGAGGGAAAAGTACACTTTGCATTCAGCACCACGGACAGAACTCTTGTTAATGGCTAAGCACAAAAACACAAGAAAGAGAGAGAGAGCTCAACATTACATTTAAACTACTCAATCGGTGTGAGGAGTGAAGTCTCTGATGGGCATTGACTAGAGCAGTGAAGTCAGGTATAGTTTCTGACTTCGCTATGCGCAGGATCTCTGAGAGGTGGGAGTCAGTAAGAGATGATCTATGCCTTGACTTGTTATATTTAATCACTGAAAATGTCTGTTCACATACATAGGTTGACCCAAACAGTACAAACATCTTCTGAGCATGACTCCTAATCTTTGGAAAGTTCGAGAGATGCATAGAACCTCGTCAGTGACATTGTTTTGAATAGTTCTCCAATCACTGCATCAGACTGAAGATCGATAAGCTCAAGTTAAAGGTCAGTGGGAGTGTTATCCAAGTCAGTGGGAGCGTTATCCAAGTCAGTGGGAGCGTTATCCAGGTCAGTGGGAGCGTTATCCAGGTCAGTGGGAGCGTTATCCAGGTCAGTGGGAGCGTTATCCAGGTCAGTGGGAGTGTTATCCAAGTCAGTGGGAGCGTTATCCAGGTCAGTGGGAGTGTTATCCAGGTCAGTGGGAGTGTTATCCAGGTCAGTGGGCAGTGGGAGTGTTATCCAGGTCAGTGGGAGTGTTATCCAGGTCAGTGGGAGTGTTATCCAGGTCAGTGGGAGTGTTATCCAGGTCAGTGGGAGTGTTATCCAGGTCAGTGGGAGCGTTATCCAGGTCAGTGGGAGTGTTATCCAGGTCAGTGGGAGTGTTATCCAGGTCAGTGGGAGTGTTATCCAGGTCAGTGGGAGTGTTATCCAGGTCAGTGGGAGCGTTATCCAGGTCAGTGGGAGCGTTATCCAGGTCAGTGGGAGCGTTATCCAGGTCAGTGGGAGCGTTATCCAGGTCAGTGGGAGCGTTATCCAGGTCAGTGGGAGCGTTATCCAGGTCAGTGGGGGTGTTATCCACATTGAAGGTGAAAGGAGAGGAAACCAACAGCATGTCATTTTCCAACACTTTGAAATTCTCAAAACGACGAGAAAACTCACCGTTCAAAGCACGCAGCAGCGATGTATACTTCTCCCGCTGGTCATCTGATAGGGAACAGACTAGTAGTGTCGGAAGGTGGGTGAGATTGTTGGCTTCTACTAGGCGGGTCAGGAGGAGTAATTTTCCCTTGAAGACTTTGACAAGGCTGTACATCTGATGTGCAAAAAGGCCCTTCCCTTGTAGTTTGGAATTCAGTTCATTCATGAGGGCCATGATGTCCACAGTGAAGGCAAAATCAGCCAACCATTCTTTATCTTGCAGTTGAGGGACATCCACATATTTTCCTTTCATTTGCAACAACTCAGCAATCTCCGACTTCAGGTCCGACACCCTTTTAAGCACCTTCCCCAAACTCAGCCATCTCACGTTTGTGTGGTAGGGGAGAGCTGCATGACCCGACTCTGTCTCTTCCAACAGTGAAACAAACTGCCCGTGGTTTAAAGATTTTGCTCTTATGAAATGTAACACTTTAGTGACTGTATCCACAACATGGCTCATTTTCAGAACAAATTTACAGAGCACCTCCTGATGAATAATGCAATGCAGGAAAATAATTTTCTGATCTGGGTTCAGCTCAGATCTTGTATCCTTTTCAAAAGGCCAATGTTTTTGGGCACCCATCAGTGGTCACACTGGATAACTTTTCAAAACTCAGTCCCAGCTTTGCTGCACACTTATTAACCTCCTCCAATAAATATTTCCCTGTGGTTGTGCTCTTCATTGACTGCACTGAAGCAGGCTCCTCTGTAATTTCATAAAGTCTGGGGTTATGCCTCGTAAGAATGTCAACCATGTCAAGTGCATCACTGCTCTCATCCAGGGCCAAGGGCGAAATAGGTGAAATCCTTTACCTTGTCTTTCAACTGTTGTTCCATATTCTCTGCGATGAAGTTGGAAGTTTACATACACTTACGTTGGAAGTTTACATACACTTACGTTGGAGTCATTAAAACTCATTTTTCAACCACTCCACAAATTTCTTGTTAACAAACTATAGTTTTGGCAAGTTGGTTAAGACATCTACTTTGTGCATGACACAAGTAATTTTTCCAACAATTGTTTACAGACAGATTATTTCACTTATAATTCACTGTATCACAATTCCAATGGGTCAGAGGTTTACATACACTAAGTTGACTGTGCCTTTAAACAGCTTGGAAAATTCCAGAAAATGATGTCATGGCTTTATAAGCTTCTGATAGGCTAATTGACATCATGTGAGTCAATTGGAGGTGTACCTTTGGATGTATTTCAAGGCCTACCTTCAAACTCAGTGCCTCTTTGCTTGGCATCATGGGAAAAAAATTAATCAGCCAAGACCTCAGGAAAATAATTGTAGACCTCCACAAGTCTGGTTCATCCTTGGGAGCAATTTCCAAACGCCTGAAGGTACCACGTTCATCTGTACAAACAATAGTACGCAAGTATAAACACCATGGGACCACGCAGCCGTCATTCCGCTCAGGAAGGAGACGCGTTCTGTCTCCTAGAGATGAACGTACTTTGGTGAGAAAAGTGCAAATCAATCCCAGAACCTTGTGAAGATGCTGGAGGAAACAGGTATAAAAGTATCTATATCCACAGTAAAACGAGTCCTATATCGACATAACCTGAAAGACACTGCTCCAAAAGCACCATAAAAAAGCCAGACTACGGTTTGCAGCTGCACATGGGGACAAAGATCGTACTTTTTGGAGAAATGTCCTCTGTCTGATGAAACAAAAATAGAACTGTTTGGCCATAATGACCATCGTTATGTTTGGAGGAAAAAGGGGGTTAGCTTGCAAGCCGAAGAACACCATCCCAACCGTGAATCACGGGGGTGGCACCATCATGCTGTGGGGGTGCTTTGCTGCAGGAGGGACTGGTGCACTTCACAAAATAGATGGCATCATGAGGAAAGAAAATTATGTGGATATATTGAAACAACATTTCATCAGTCAGGAAGTTAAAGTTTGGTCGCAAATGGGTCTTCCAAATGGACAATGACCCCAAGCATACTTCCAAAGTTTTGGCAAAATGGCTTAAGGACAACAAAGTCAAGGTATTGGAGTGGCCATCACAAAGCCCTGACCTCAATCCTATAGAAAATGTGTGGGCAGAACTGAAAAAGCGTGTGCGAGCAATGAGGCCTACAATACTGACTCAGTTACATCAGCTCTATCAGGAGGAATGGGCCAAAATTCACCCAACTTATTGTGGGAAGCTTGTGGAAGGCTACCCGAAACGTTTGACCCAAGTTAAACAATTTAAAGGCAATGCTACCAAATACTAATTGAGTGTATGTTAACTTCTGACCCACTGGGAATGTGATGAAAGAAATAAAAGCTGAAATAACTCATTCTCTCTACTATTATTCTGACATTTCACATTCTTAAAATAAAGTGGTGATCCTAACTGACCTAAAACAGGGAATTTTTACTAGGATTAAATGTCAGGAATTATGAAAAACTGAGTTTAAATGTATTTGGCTAAGGTGTATGTAAACGTCTGACTTCAACTGTACCTAGCTCTCGCAATTCCGTTGTTTGCTGGATGCAGTTTTGTGAAAAGTCCTTGCTGCTTTTGCAACTGAGAAAGCAACTCTTTCGATGCACTTGCCCTCTGCTCAGAAGACATATTCCTATATTTCTCTGCATGCTTCATCTGGAAGTGTCGGGACAAGTCGAAGTCTTTCAAGACAGTGATGTACACTAAGCAGACATCTTTCCCTGATACCTCAATAAATAAATATTTCGATGTCCACTCTTGCTGGAACACATTCATTGTCTACTTTCCTTTTCTTTGAAATCTTTGAAAAACTCATTTTTTTTGCACAATTTCTAGCTAGCTACTATTTGTAACTGTGACGTGTTTGTCAGCCTGTCAGTCACTCTGTCCTCGTGCAGCTGTTATTTATACTTGCCTTCAAAATAAATGTCCCACAAGCAGTGGGAGTTAAATCATTACACAAAGGTGAGTATTCATTGGGCTGCTAATTTGAATAACAAATACGTTTTTTCAAAACTTTACTATGGCAAATTCTTTATGTGATCTGAGCATGATTCCGCGGGCCGTATTGAATCAGGTCGCGGGCCGCATATGGCCCCCGGGCCGGCCTTTGCCCAGGCCTGGTGTATAGGAATATTCTCTTTCATTTTAACATGCTAGGCTAGGTACACCAGGCTATGGGGTGAGAGAGTGGGGATTTGCGGTGATTCAGCTTGCTAGGCTATGCTAAGATAGAGCATACAGTGAAAGAGTGGGGATTCTGCTGTGTAGATTTAGACAGCTCGGCTAGGCTATTTGGTGAGGGACTGGGGATGTGCTATGTAGATTTAGCTTGCTAGGCTAAGCAATGCGGTGAGAGAGTAGGGATCTGCTATGTAGATTTAGCTTGCTAGGCTAGGCTAAGCAATGCGGTGAGAGAGTAGGGATCTGCTATGTAGATTTAGCTTGCTAGGTTGGTGTGTATCTGTCAGGCTGCCAGCCAAGTGCTATCTAGCGCTATCCTGAGGGAGCTCATTAGCCAGCCTCATCCTCGTGGTCCTCCTCTGATTGACTGGGAACACAAAGAGAGAAACAAGAGCTTGTCATGCCTCCTCCCACAGATAATTCCTATACCCATTTTCTCTCTCTCTCTCTCTCTCTCTCTCTCTCTCTCTCTGTCTCTCTCTCTCTCAGTTAAATTCAATTCAATTTAAAGGCTTTATTGGCATGGGAAACGTATGTTAACGTTGCCAAAGCAAGTGAAGTAGATAGCAAACAAAAGTGAAATAAACAATAAATATTAACAGTTAACATTACACTCAGAAGTTCCAAAAGAATAAAGACATTTCAAATGTCTGAAAAGGAGGAGTACAAAGCACTGGAAGTCTTCCGACTAGCTTGGAGAATAAGAATAATCCAACATTTATTTATTTATTTTATTTTATTTGTATTTCTATTTGTCGCAAAGCTAACTAAAAAGCACCATTCCCCAAGAGAGGATGGCTTTCACTTCAGCAGTGATGAATTCATGAACTTCTTTGACAAAAAGATCACGATCATTAGAAAGCAAATGATGGACTGCTTGAATCTGCATATTTCTCCGCAGCTCAGTTGTCCCAAGTCTGCACAGAACTGTCAGGACCTAGAATTAATGGAGACACTCAAGTTTTTTAATTCTGTATCTCTTGACACGTTCATGAAAATAGTCAAGGCCTCTAAACATTCAAGCTGCATACTGGACCCTATTCCATCTAAACTACTGAAAGAGCTACTTCCTGTGCTTGGCCCCTCTATGTTGGACATAATAAATGTGTCTCTATCCTCTGGATGTGTACCAAACTCACTAAAAGTGGCAGTAATAAAGCCTCTCTTGAAAAACTATCGTCCTATATTGAATCTCCCATTGTGCAGCAACTCACTGCTTTCTGAAGACAAATAATGTATACAAAACGCTTCAGTCTGGTTTTAGGCCCCATCATAGCACTGAGACTGCACTCGTGAAGATGGTAAATTACCTTTTAATGGCGTCAGACCAAGGCTCTGCATCTGTCCTCGTGCTCCTAGACCTTAGTGCTGCTTTTGACATCATCGATCACCACATTCTTTTGGAGAGATTGGAAACCTTAATTGGTCTACACGGACAAGTTCATGCCTGGTTTAGATCTTATCTGTCGGAAAGATATACATGTAAGTTCGTCTCTGTGGATGGTTTGTCCTCTGACAAATCAATTGTAAGTTTAGGTGTTCTTCAAGGTTCCGTTTTAGGACAACTATTGTTTTCATAATATATTATACCTCTTGGTGATGTCATTCGAAAACAACATTTCAACTTTCACTGCTATGCGGACAACATACAGCTGTACATTTTCATTAAACATGGTGAAGCCCCAAAATTGCCTACCCTGGAAGCCTGTGTTTCAGACATAAGGAAATGGATGGCGGCAAATGTTTTACTTTTAAACTCGGACAAAACAGAGATGCTAGTTCTAGGTCCCAAGAGATCTGCTGTTGGATCTGACAATTAATCTCGATGGTTGTACAGTCGTCTCAAATAAAACTGTGAAGGACCTCAGCGTTACTCTGGACCCTGATCTCTCTTTTACCGAACATATCAAGAATATTTCAAGGACAGCTTTTTTCTATGCTGCTCCAGTTTCAACTGTTCTGCCTGCGGCTATGGAACCCTGACCTGTTCACCGGATGTGCTACCTTGTCCCGGACCTGCTGTTTTCGACTCTCTCTCTCTCTACCGCACCTGCTGTCTCGACCTCTGAGTGCTCGGCTATAAAAAGCCAACTGACATCTACTCCTGATGTACTGACCTGTTGCACCCTCTACAACCACTGTGATTATTATTTGACCCTGCTGGTCATCTATGAACGTTTGAACATCTTGAAGAATAATCTGCCGTTAATGGCCATTATAATCTCCACCCGGCACAGCCAGAAGAGGACTGGCCACCCCTCAGAGCCTGTTTCCTCTCTAGGTTTCTTCCTAGGTTCCTGCCTTTCTAGGGAGATTTTCCTAGCCACCATGCTTCTACATCTGCATTGCTCGCTGTTTGGGGTTCTAGGCTGGGTTTCTGTATAGCACTTTGTGACATCTGCTGATGTAAAAAGGGCTTTATAAATACATTTGATTGATTTATTGATTGATTGATTGATTGATTGAGTAAACAGAGCAATTCGCTTTAATATGATTTCACTCACGTCCGGGGATACCTCACAAACAACTATTTTTCAAAGGGGTTTAAGTGTGTATATGTGCTGTGTGTGTGTGTGTGTGTGTGTGTGTGTGTATGTCATTGAATTTCCAAACTTATTAAGATAAACTTATTTTCAAACTTATTAAGATAAAACGTATTTTCAACGTATTATGCAAACTCCCAAATTGGACTGAAAACAAAGATATTTCCCAAGCAGCCTTCACACTATTCCTTTTAATTCTGTTCACTTTTACATTAATAGGAACTCAAACATAAAGGTTCTAGGCTTCTAGTCTCTCACTATTTCCATCTGACAGCAATCGAAAACAGTTACGTCAGAAACACACTTGAAAGAAAATGAAATAAACGTGAACGTCCCATTTGAATAGTCTCAATCGATGGGCTTTGCGATACTAGCAAAACTTTTAATTTGAAAAACGATGCTGATGTCACAGGTGTGACTGGTAGAGCTGGGTTATTAAGACCGGAGTGTCTCCTACAGCTGTAAAAACATATAAGTGTATTCCATGGAGGAAAAGTGAGGCCCAAATATACTGCTACAGTCTGCTGGGTTCATTATGTAGACTTACAAACACCTGCAGTTGGGTAGATGAAAAGGTTTTGTTGACAGGGAATCAACTATAGACCCTTAGGAGCAGCACAGGAAAAGGTTTAAAAAAAATTTAATAAATAAAAATGTATGTATGCACAAAAACTACCTAAAATAAAGAAGAAAAAAAACATTTGTGTGAATGTGCATGTATGTGTGTGTGTGTGTGTGTGTGCATTCAAATACCCCAACATCGGAGTTTCTGAGCAAATCTCTCAGAACTTTTCCATTAGTTAAGGAAAATGGCACCGCGTTCCTCTCAACGCTCCAAGCTTTTGATCATTAAATCACGGGGCACATGAATTATCCCCCATCTACGAGTGCACCCATCCCAGATTATTTTAATCAGATGGATTATTAATAAAGGGGTTCCTCATTTGTGAATAACTTTGTAGCTAGTTGGTGACTCAGATGCAGTGTGGGAGAATGGCTTTGATGTGGCTTTCTGTTCAACAGGAGATACTGTGCATTCGGAAAGTATTCAGACCCGATTACTTTTTCCACATTTTGACTTACTCTAAAATGGATTAAATTGTTTTTTCTCCCCTCATCAATCTACACACAATACCCCATCATGACAAAGCAAAAACAGGTTTTTAGAAATGTTTGCGTGTTTAAAAAAAATCTAAAAATATCACATAAGTATTCAGACCCTTTACTCAGTACTTTGTTGAAGCACCTTTGGCAGCGATTATAGCCTCAAGTCTTCTTGGGTATGACGCTACAAGCTTGGCACACCTGTACTTGGGGAGTTTCTCCCATTCTTCTCAGCAGATCCTCTCAAGCTCTGTCAGGTTTTTGTTAGTTTTTTTTGTACTTTTACCCCTTTTTCTACACAATTGGTAGTTATAGTCTTGTCACATCACTGCAACACCCCTACGGACTCGGGAGAGGTGAAGGTCGGGAGCCATGCGTTCTCCAAAACGCGACCCTGCCAAGCCGCACTGCTCGATTAACCCAGAAGCCAGCCGCACCAATGCGTAGGAGGAAACACCAACGAGCTGGCGACCGAAGTCAGCTTGCAGGCAACCGGCCCACCACAAGGAGTTGCTAGAGCACAATGGAACAAGGAAATCCCGTCCGGCCAAACCCTCCCCTAACCCGGACGACACTGGGCCAATTGCGCGCCGCATCATGGGTCTCCCGGTCACAGCCGGCTGAGACACAGCCTGGGATAGAACCCGGGTCTGTAGTGATGCAGTGCGATGCAGTGCCTTAGACCGCTGCACCACTCGGGAGACCCTCTCTCCAGAGATCTTCGATTGGGTTAAAGTCCAGGCTCTGGCTGGGCCACTCAAGGACATTCAGAGACTTGTCCCGAAGCCACTCCTGCGTTGTCTTCGCTGTGTGCTTAGGGTCGTTATCCTGTTGGAAGGTGAACCTTCGCTCCAGACTAAGGTCCTGAGCGCTCTGGAGCAGGTTTTCATCAAGGATCTCTCTGTACTTTGCTCCGTTCATCTTTCCCTTGATCCTGACTAGTCTCCCAGTACCTGCCGCTGAAAAACATCCCCACAGCATGATGGTGCCACCACCGTGCTTCACCGTAAGGATGGTGCCAGGTTTCCTCCTGACGTGACGCTTGGCATTCAGGCCAAAGAGTTCAATCTGGGTTTCATCAGACCAGAGAATCTTGTTTCTCATTGTCTGAGAGTCTGTAGGTGCCTTTTGGCAAACTCCAAGCGGCCTGTCATGTGCCTTTTACTGAGGAGTGGCTTCCATCTGGCCATTCTACCATAAAGGCCAGAGTGTTGGAGTGCTGCAGAGATGGTTGTCCTTCTGGAAGGTTCTCCCATCTCCACAGAGGAACTCTGGAGGTCTGTCAGAGTGACCATCGGGTTCTTGGTAACCTCCCTGACCAAGGCCCTTCTCCCCGATTGCTCAGTTTGGCCGGGCGGCCAGCACTAGGAAGAGTTTTGGCGGTTCCAATCAATTGAATTTACCACAGGTGGACTCCAATCAAGTTGTAGAAACATCTCAAGGATGATCAATCGAAACAGGATGCACCAGAGCTCAATTTCACATCATATAGCAAAGGGTCTGAATACTTTGGTAAATAAGGTATTTCTGTTTTTAATTGTAATACATTTGCTAAAATTGCTAAAAACCTGTTTTCGCTTTGTCATTATGGGGTATTGTGTGTAGATTGATGAGGACAATCTTTTACTTAATCAATTTTAGAAAAAGGCTGTAACGTAACAAAATGTAGAAAAAAGTCAAGGGGTCTGAAAACTTTCCGAATACACAGGGTTTCAAACTCCTATAAATTGTATTGTCCTAGTTGTCATGGTCCCCAATGCAATGGTTAGCTTGTTTGCACCAAAACATTTGCCTTCATCATTGTCTATTCATTTTGATGTTCCAATGCCCACAAAATCTGTACATCTATAACCATAGGAATTCACAGTCCACTTGGTTCTAATGCAGTTTGAAATATTGTAACACTGGAAGAGTTGTATTTTGAACGGAAGCAAAAAGAATCACCAAGGGGTTGTATAGTGGAACAGGAATATTCTGAAACAAACTTCACAGATGTCTCTACCTCTCTAATAATGACAATGAGGCCTGAGCTTCAGGAGCTGTGTGATGTTCAGCTATAGAGAGATAGAGACAGAGACAGAACGAGAGAGAGAGGATCTGCTTTGATGTGGAGTCACATGAAAGTGTTTTTCCCTCCAGGGTGTGTGTGTCTGAGTCCATACCTCAGCACAGCACTCAGTAAAAACAGACAAGCCTCTCTCTCTCTCTCTCTCTCTCTCTCTCTCTCTCTCTCTCTCTCTCTCTCTCTCTCTCTCTCTCTCTCTCAATTCAATTCAATTCAATTTAAGGGCTTTATTGGCATGGGATACATATGTTAACATTGCCAAAGCAAGTGAAGTAGATAATAAACAAAAGTGAAATAAACAATACAAACCACAAAAGTTTAAAAAGAAGAAAGACATTTCAAATGTCATATTATGTGCAAATAGTTAAAGGGAAGATAAATAAACATAAATATGGGTTGTATTTACAATGGTGTTTGTTCTTCACTGGTTGCCCTTTTCTTGTGGCAACAGGTCACAAATCTTGCTGCTGTGGTGGCACACTGTGGTACTTCACCTTATAGATATGGGAGTTTATCAAGATTGGATTTGTTTTCTAATTCTTTGTGGGTCTGTGTAATCTAAGGGAAATATGTGTCTCTAATATGGTCATACATTTGGCAGGAGGTTAGGAAGTGCAACTCGGTTTTCACCTCATTTTGTGGGCAGTGTGCACATAGCCTGTCTTCTCTTAAGAGCCAGGTCTGTTGATGGCGGCCTCTCTCAATAGCAAGGTTATGCTCACTGAGTCTGTGCATAGTCAAAGCTTTCCTTCATTTTGGGTCAGTCACAGTGGTCAGGTATTCTGCTAATGTTTACTCTCTGTTTAGGGTCAAATAGCATTCTAGTTTGCTCTTTTGTTTTGTTGGTTATTTCCAATGTGTCAAGTAATTTTATTTTTGTTTTCTCATGATTTGGTTGGGTCTAATTGTGTTGCTGTCCTGGGGCTCCGTGGGGTCTGTTTGTGTTTGTGATCACCAGTTGGCAGATGGGATAATTCTCCAGGTTAATCTCTCTGCAGGTGAGGGCTTTGTTATGGAAGGTTTGAGAATCATTTATTTTTAGTTGGTTGTAGAATTTAATTGCTATTTTCTGGATTTTGATGATTAGCGGGAATCGTCCTAATTCTGCTCTGCATGCATTATTTGATATTTTTGCCGAAGGGCTTTACCTATCACATCCATAAAACAGTAAATGTATTAATTCATGACCTCTTATCATATCATCATTCTGAATGGTCGTAACCTTCTTGGATATTGTGACGTCACGAGAGGCTACACAGCTTTCAGCGGGATTGCTCAAGTAGTGCAAGGAGACAAGGTTCAAACAAAACAAGGATTTTATTATAGGTCTTGGGAAATTAACGAAAATATAACAAAATTCTGTTCTCTTGTGGCTCTTTAAGGGTTAACAGTTCAGGGATGTCTCTTCCACATCCAAAATCATAATTCTCACTCGCTCAGATAACTTTTCCCCAGCCTTACTGTAGTCCACGTTGCAGCTAGTGGCCAACCCAGCAAAAAAGTCCTTCCAAATGTCTCTCACGTATTTCCACAGGTGCATATATCCAAAGGTGAGTATTTCCCAAAGGTAAGTATCTCCAAATCCTTATATTCCTCATGGAAGTGGACGTGCAGCACTCTTGTCCTCCAGAGAGCCCAGGTTGGAGACTGTGTCTCTTCACTTCCCCCCACACTCCCTCAGTGTGTCTCTTCCCTTCCCCAACCTTCAGCTCATCAGCTCCTCATTTGTTTCAGCTGCGTGGGAAGATTGGCCATAGAGGGGTGGAGTTCCCGACCATACCAGCAGATGGAGCCATAGCTGTCTGGGTTTGCAGCCACCTCAGGGGATGTAACGTCCCTCCAGGACACAGCCTCTCGTGACATCACATATCCCCCTCCTCGGGACCGACGTCCTCGTCGGGGTAAAGGCAGCGAAGAAGGCATCACGCCGGGAGAGGGCGTCCGCATTGCCGTGGTGCTTGCCAGCCTGCTCTCTCTTCAACTCCTCCACCTCTAGGACCAGGGACTCAGCCTCCTGTTGTCTCTCCTTGAGTTTCTTACTGAACGCATCAGCCTTGGTTTTAGCAGAGTTTAGCTTCTGTTGAGCAGCTTTCAGTTCCTTCTCTCTCTCTGCCTCCGCATTCTTCATCTTGTTCTCCAACACCTTGTACTTCTCCTCTGCCTTCTTCTGGACCTCCTTACTACTGCGCAGGGTCTCCTCACACTCCTCGATGGTCCTGCGCAGCCTCTCCAGCTCCTCCTGTTGCTTATGGAAGGAGCTCTGTTGGAGTTTAGCCTGGAGGATATCTAACTCTTCTGTCTTCATGTCTAACTGTTGCTTTAACAAACGATACCTCTCAGCGGTCCCCTTCAGACCAGACAGTTCTTTGTCCAGATTCTGTAGCTCCGTCTCTGTGTCGGTCTGGGCACCTGCCATCCCTATCAGAGCCCGGGCGGGAGTGAGTAACTCGGAGGATTGCACCGGAGCCTTCCCAGGATGAGTCTTGCCTCTCCGTTTCCGAGGTACTCGGGTTATCCTCTCCTGAGACTCTCTCCAGAGTGGGTAAAAGGCTGGGCAGTCTCGTTCAATTAGGACAGGGACGGGGAGGGAATCAACCACCCCCGCCGTCGTGTGTATGGTTCCCCGTGTGCTGGTCATTGTAAGTTCAGTAATGGGGTATTCTCTGGTGTCCCCATGGACACAGGAAACTGGGAGGACTTTCCCCGGGGTCAGACACGTTGGGCCCACCAAATCCTTACGCACCAAGGTGGCCCGGCTACCAGAATCCAGTAAGGCCTCCACATCATGGTGATTTACAGTTACCGGGCAGGTGGGGGGTCGATCTGGGCCGCCATCTACGACTCCCAAGAGCGAGGCAAAACGGTGTGTGGGTGCTGAGCTGGAGGACTCCGCAGTGGGCATAGGTTCATCGGCTGGTTTCCCACACTGCCAGGAGATATGTCCCATCTCCCCACACCGGTAACACTGTCGAGTTTCCCCCTCCTGGTGTACTCTTCTTGGACCCGCCTGGTTTCTGGCTCCCCCTGGAGCCGGGATAAGTCCTGACGTGGCTGGGTTCGAGACCTTGGGGGTCCTTTGGACGGGTTCTTCCCATTTGTGGTGGGGCCGCACTCCTGGGGTCTTTCCGGGAAGTATTCAGCATCTCCGCTGTGGCCTGGTACTTTTCCACAGCTTCCACGGTCAGATCAGCCGTGGTCAAGGCCTGTTGACTGATGCACCGTTTTGCCTCATAAGGCAGGGCGCGTAGGTAACGATCCACCACAACGGCCTCCACCACCGCCGCTGCTGTATTCCTCTGCGGATCCAGCCATTTCCTTGCGATTCGGACAAGTTCATGCATCTGCGCCCGAGGAGGTTGGTCTGGTTGGAAGGTCCAGCCGTGAAAGCGCTGGGCCATACCAAACTTTGTGAGTCCATATCTGCTGAGGATCTCAGACTTCAGGGCATCATAGTCAGTAACCTGGTCAGGGCCCAGGTCCCGGACAGCATTCAGCGATTCCCCGGTTAGAAAGGGGGCTAACAGACCAACCCACTGTTGCTTGGGCCAGGCTTCCCTAGTGGCCGTGGCCTCAAATGCATGCAGGTATGCCTCAATGTCATCGGTAGCTCCCATCTTAGATATAAAGTCACTTGCCTTTATTGGGCGGGTATTTTGGACAACCCTCTGTCTCTGCAACTGCAATTCCTCTGCCTTCAGAAGGTTGGCTTTCTTTTGCTCCTCCAAGAGAGCCACGTTTGCTTGCATCTGGGCTTGCTGGCCAGCAACAAGGGCTTTCAATATGTCCTCCATTTCAGTCGGCGGGGAGCCTACGGCCAACTTGGAAAACTGGGTGATCAAACCTTCGGTATCCTCCTCTGACATGCACTATTAACGCTTGAGCGTGCCCGTATTCTCCACCATCTGTGACGTCACGAGAGGCTACACAGCTTTCAGCGGGATTGCTCAAGTAGTGCAAGGAGACAAGGTTCAAACAAAACAAGGATTTTATTATAGGTCTTGGGAAATTAACGAAAATATAACAAAATTCTGTTCTCTTGTGGCTCTTTAAGGGTTAACAGTTCAGGGATGTCTCTTCCACATCCAAAATCATAATTCTCACTCGCTCAGATAACTTTTCCCCAGCCTTACTGTAGTCCACGTTGCAGCTAGTGGCCAACCCAGCAAAAAGTCCTTCCAAATGTCTCTCACGTATTTCCACAGGTGCATATATCCAAAGGTGAGTATTTCCCAAAGGTAAGTATCTCCAAATCCTTATATTCCTCATGGAAGTGGACGTGCAGCACTCTTGTCCTCCAGAGAGCCCAGGTTGGAGACTGTGTCTCTTCACTTCCCCCACACTCCCTCAGTGTGTCTCTTCCCTTCCCCAACCTTCAGCTCATCAGCTCCTCATTTGTTTCAGCTGCGTGGGAAGATTGGCCATAGAGGGGTGGAGTTCCCGACCATACCAGCAGATGGAGCCATAGCTGTCTGGGTTTGCAGCCACCTCAGGGGGATGTAACGTCCCTCCAGGACACAGCCTCTCGTGACATCACAATATGTAAAAAACCCAGCCTTACTCATGATTCAGTACACAAATTGGTTTAATTATCTATTTAATATTTCACTAAATAATAATGCAGAATTAGCATACAGACTTAATGACCAAGAGGGAGGGGTAAAGAGAGAGAGGGAGAGAGAGACCGAGGCACAACACTTTGGAAATTTAGGAACTACTCTCAAAGTAATCATAATTCTTTGCACACAAAGCACCGCCCGTTTGGAGTAAGAAAACATGAATGTATTTACGTGTGAATGCCTTTGTTCGTCGTCTATCTCTGTTGAAACCAATCCTTGAAAGGGTTTTGTTTGTGTCTCCTGTAAGGCTCTGATTGTCCACAAGAGGTCACAATGTCTTTCTTCTTAGTTGTCTGTTTCTGTAGTGGAGTGTTTCTTCAGAACAGCTACTTAGCTGTACCAGTGATTGTCTGAGAGGGTAGCTTTCTTCTCCCTCCACCTCGTGTGGTCAGTCAGAGTTTGAACCTCTTTGCACGCACAGCTGCAGCCTGGCGATGTTCAGGTCTAGTCTGGGAGGTGGTCTTCTTCCCCTCGTGTTGAGGTTCAACGTTCCAACCATTTTCAGATGTGTAGCGACTGACATCTTTCTGGTCTGATGTTAATATCTTAACCTATCAAGTTATACACTATGGTTAAAAGGGGTGTTCTGTCGTGCTGACACACTCTCTAAGCTCACTCGGGGCATGGAGATAAAGGGGATATATTTTCCTAGCTACAGTGGCTTGCGAAAGTATTCCCCCCCTTGGAATTTGTCCTATTTTGTTGCCTTACAACCTGGAATTAAAATTGATTTTTGGGGGGTTTGTATCATTTGATTTACACAACATGCCTAACACTTTGAAAATGCAAAATATTTGTTATTGTAAAACAAACAAGAAATAAGACAAAAAAACAGAAAACTTGAGCGAGCATAACTATTCACCCCCCCCAAAGTCAATACTTTGTAGAGCCACCTTTTGCAGCAATTACAGCTGCAAGCCTCTTGGGGTATGTCTCTATAAGCTTGGCACATCTAGCCACTGGGATTTTTGCCCATTCTTCAAGGCAAAACTGCTCCAGCTCCTTCAAATTGGATGGGTTCCGCTGGTGTACAGCAATCTTTAAGTCATACAACAGATTCTCAATTGGATTGAGGTGTGGGCTTTGACTAGACATTTAAATGTTTCCCCTTAAACCACTCAAGTGTTGCTTTAGCAGTATGCTTAGAGTCATTGTTCTGCTGGAAGGTGAACCTCCGTCCCAGTCTCAAATCTCCGGAAGACTGAAACAGGTTTCCCTCATGAATTTCCCTGTATTTAGCACCATCTATCATTCCTTCAATTCTGACCAGTTTCCCAGTCCCTGTCGATGAAAAACATCCCCACAGCATGATGCTGCCACCACCATGCTTCACTGTGGGGATGGTGTTCTCGGGGTGATGAGAGGTGTTGGGTTTGCGCCAGACGTAGTGTTTTCCTTGATGGACAAAAAGCTACATTTTAGTCTCATCTGACCAGAGTACCTTCTTCTATATGTTTGGGGAGTCTCCCACATGCCTTTTGGCGAACACCAAACGTGTTTGCTTATTTTTTTCTTTAAGCAATTGCTTTTTTTCTGGCCACTCTTCCATAAAAACCAGCTCCGTGGAGTGTACGGCTTAAAGTCGTCCTATGGACAGATACTCCAATCTCCGCTGTGGAGCTTTGCAGCTCCTTCAGGGTTATCTTTGGTCTCTTTGTTGCCTCTGATTAATGCCCTCCTTGCCTGGTCCGTGAGTTTTGGTGGGCGGCCCTCTCTTGGCAGGTTTGTTGTGCCATATTCTTTCCATTTTTTTATAATGGATTTAATGGTGCTCCGTGGGATGTTCAAAGTTTCTGATATTTTTTTATAACCCAATCCTGATCTGTACTTCTCCACAACTTTGTCCCTGACCTGTTTGGAGAGCTCCTTGATCTTCATGGTGCCGCTTGCTTGGTGGTGCCCCTTGCTTAGTGGTGTTGCAGACTCTGGGGCCTTTCAGAACAGGTGTATATATACTGAGATCATGTGACAGATCATGTGACACTTAGATTGCACACAGGTGAACTTTATTTAACTAATTATGTGACTTCTGAAGGTAATTGGTTGCACCAGATCTTATTTAGGGGCTTCATAGCAAAGGGGGTGAATACGTATGCACGCACCACTTTTCCGTTATTATTATTATTTTTTTCATATTTTTTATTTCACTTCACCAATTTTGACTATTTTGTGTATGTCCATTACATGAAATCCAAATAAAAATCAATTTAAATTACAGGTTGTAATGCAACAAAATAGGAACAACGCCAAGGGGGAGGAAGACTTTTGCAAGGCACTGTGCCTCTTAGGTCACACAATGGGACTTGGGTGGGTGTATTAGTGGGGGTTGGGCCTGTTGTTCTGCTCACGGCCTGGGCATGTGTGCGGCTGTCATGTTAACATCCTTGCTGCAGGGGCAGGGGGCATGGGGGGCGGGGCAGAAGGGGCATAATTCTGATCTGGGGGGGCCTATATAAGGTGTGGGTAGGGTTTGTTTGGGGAGGGGTCGACTGGTTGGGGTGGGGATGTGGCTGGTGTGGGTGTAGGTCCTCTTGGTATGGATCCTCTTGGTCCTCCGGGAGGGGGTCTGGGCGGGGTGTCCGTTTCTCTGTTGATCCTGTGTGCAGTGCTAGGGCTGCAGTTGAGGGTGATGTCCTTCAGGGGGTGGACCTGGTCGTAAAGGCTGTTCCAAGTCCAGGGTGGAGTGGTAAACATTTGGTTTTGAGGCACAGTCCCGGGAAATGTTTGCATTCACCCGCTATATGGTGGCAGGGTGAATGTATTTTTCATGGTAGCAGGGTGGAGATAACCACTTGTGCGATGGGGAAATTGGAAAATGCTTTTTCAATCACTCCCTTGAGTGCTGTGGCCACCCTTTAATGCTGGGCTCTCAGGTCGTTTGTGCCTGTGTGTATTATGATGTGGCTGGGGGACCCTAGTCAGTCCTCTGACAGCAGCTCCAGGGCACGCCGGGTGTTCGGACACCAGAGTTTAGCCACTTAGTGTTTTGGACAAAATTTCCTCTCTTGAATGTATTTCCCATTTCAGTCAATGAGGAGCACAATCTCTGGCTTTTTTTGTGTCCTCAGTCAGGACAGCTATCCGGTGAAGGTGGAGTCTGCTGGGTTGGTGGATCCTGCCTTGTCTGTCCTGCTGTGGTGTTAAGTCTGTGGTCAGGGTCTCTTCTGTCTCTCTCTCTCTCTCTCTCTCTCTCTCTCTCTCTCTCTCTCTCTCTCTCTCTCTCTCTCTCTCTCTCTCTCTCTCTCTCTCTCTCTCTCTCTCTTTCTATATATATATATATATATATATATATATATATACAGTGGGGAGAACAAATATTTGATACACTGCCGATTTTGCAGGTTTTCCTACTTACAAAGCATGTAGAGGTCTGTAATTTTTATCATAGGTACACTTCAACTGTGAGGGACGGAATCTAAAACAAAATGATTGTTTTAGATTTTTAAGTAATTAATTTGCATTTTATTGCATGACATATGACAGAAAAGCAGAACTTAATATTTGGTACAGAAACCTTTGTTTGCAATTACAGAGATCATACGTTTCCTGTAGGTCTTGACCAGGTTTGCACACACTGCAGCAGGGATTTTGGCCCACTCCTCCATACAGACCTTCTCCAGATCCTTCAGGTTTCGGTGCTGTCGCTGGGCAATACGGACTTTCAGCTCCCTCCAAAGATTTTCTATTGGGTTCAGGTCTGGAGACTGGCTAGGCCACTCCAGGACCTTGAGATGCTTCTTACGGAGCCACTCCTTAGTTGCCCTGGCTGTGTGTTTCGGGTCGTTGTCATGCTGGAAGACCCAGCCACGACCCATCTTCAATGCTCTTTCTGAGGGAAGGAGGTTGTTGGCCAAGATCTTGCGATACATGGCGCCATCCATCCTCCCCTCAATACGGTGCAGTCGTCCTGTCCCCTTTGCAGAAAAGCATCCCCAAAGAATGATGTTTCCACCTCCATGATTCACGGTTGGGATGGTGTTCTTGGGGTTGTACTCATCCTTCTTCTTCCTCCAAACACGGCGAGTGGAGTTTAGACCAAAAAGCTTTATTTTTGTCTTATCAGACCACATGACATTCTCCCATTCCTCCTCTGGATCATCCAGATGGTCATTGGCAAACTTCAGACGGGCCTGGACATGCGCTGGCTTGAGCAGGGGGACCTTGCATGCGCTGCAGGATTTTAATCCATGACGGCGTAGTGTGTTACTAATGGTTTTCTTTGAGACTGTGGTCCCAGCTCTCTTCAGGTCATTGACCAGGTCCTGACATGTAGTTCTGGGCTGATCCCTCACCTTCCTCATGATCATTGATGCCCCACGAGGTGAGATCTTGCATGGAGCCCCAGACCGAGGGTGATTGACCGTCATCTTGAACTTCTTCAATTTTCTAATAATTGCGCCAACAGTTGTTGCCTTCTCACCAAGCTGCTTGCCTATTGTCAGGCTTAGTGCGGGAGCAGGAACGGGCCTGACCATACTGGGAACACACACCACTGGCCTTGTGCGGGAATCAGGAACGGGCCGGACCGGACTGGTGACACACACCACTTGCTTGGTGCGAGGAGCGGGACTGGGTTTCCTCATAAACCTCCGCTCCCTCTGCTGCCTAACCAGTTCCTCTCGCCGTGCCTCCACACTCTCCTTCTCCCTCGTGACCAATAGCCCCCGTAACCTGGCGGCCTCCTCTGCTAACCGGCTGAACCGCTCTATCGCGGCCTCCTGCTGCCTCGTCGTCCACGGCGTGAGCCCCCCCCTAAAAAATTTTGGGGCTTGTCTCTCCCCCGTGAACATGGCCTCCATGCCTCTCGCCAGACTCTCTCTCCTCTCCTCCCAAGTCCATCGTCTCTCCTCTTCACGCTGCTTGATCCAGTCGTGGTGGGATCTTCTGTCACGATCGTCGATAGATTAAGCGGACTAAGGCGCAGCGTGATAAACGTACATCTTTTATTGAAGTACACCACACGAATAAAACAACAAACGAGTCCTAGGTTAACACAAACCTTTCGGAACACGATCCCACAATGACTAGTGAAAACAGGCTGCCTAAATATGGTTCCCAATCAGAGACAACAAGCTACAGCTGCCTCTGATTGGGAACCACCCTGGCCAACATAGATCTAACCGATCTAGAACGAAAACCATAGCAAACAAAACATAGAAAATCCACACCCTGGCTCAACAATTAAGAGTCCCCAGAGCCAGGGCGTGACAACTCCAATCAAGTTGTAGAAACATCTCAAGGATGATGCACCTGAGCTCAATTTCGAGTCGGCAGGTAGCTTTTTGGGGCGGCAGGTAGCTTAGTGGGTAAGAGCATTGTGCCAGTAACCGAAAGGTCGCTGGTTCTAATCCCTGAGCCGACTAGGTGAAAAATCTGTTGATGTGCCCTTGAGCAAGGCACTTAACCCTAATTGCTCCTGTAAGTCGCTCTGGATAAGAGCGTCTGCTAAAATGACAAAAAAAAAAAAGACTAAAAAGAGTCTCACAGCAAAGGGTCTGAAAACGTATGTAAATGAGGTATTTCTGTTTTTTATTTTAATAAAGTTGAAAAAAAATGAAAAAAACTGTTTTCGCTTTGTTACTATGGGGTATTGTGTGTAGATTGATGAGGATTATTTATTTATTTAATCCATTTTAGAATAAGGCTGTAACGTAACAAAATGTGGAAAAAGTCAAGGGGTCTGAATACTTTCCGAAGGCACTGTATCTACAAATGGATTGTTAATTGAACTCGTTCTGTCATTTCTTGATTTCTTGTTTAGATTTTTGATAACATTTCTGTATTTGTATTGTATTTGCGAGACATTCTACTGGTGTTGGAGCTAGTAACATAAGCATTTCGCTGTACCTGCCATGACACCTAAAAAGCTGCAACCAACAAACTTTGGAGGCTCACAATGTGGCCGAGAGTCACAGTCCAATGGAAAAACAAATGTTTATGATTTAAATTATCCAAGCCCCAAAGCAATAGGAGGTACTCAAGGAATTAATCATTAGACTTTTCTAGTAAACAATGCCCTCTGGGTATTTCTGCTACTGAGCGGTAGGCTATAGAGGCCTTTTGAGGACTGCTTTCATGTTGTGGAAATACAGGCGGGGAACTGAAGACAAAGAGGGACAGATTGAACAGATGGAGAGACGTGAAATCAAACTGTCCACTTAGGAAGCAACACTGATTGACAATACATTTCACATGCTGTTGTGCAAATGGAATAGACAACAGGTGGAAATTATAGGCAATTAGTAAGACACCCCCAATAAAGGACTGGTTTTGCAGGTAGTGACCACAGACCACTTCTCAGTTCCTATGCTTCCTGGCTGATGTTTTGGTCACTTTTGAATGCTGGCGGTGCTTTCACTCTAGTGGTAGCATGAGACGGAGTCTACAACCCACACAAGTGGCTCAGGTAGTGCAGCTTATCCAGGATGGCACGCAAGAAGGTTTGCTGTGTCTGTCAGCGTAGTGTCCAGAGCATGGAGGCGCTACCAGGAGACAGGCCAGTACATCAGGAGACGTGGAGGAGGCCGTAGGAGGGCAACAACCCAGCAGCAGGACTGCTACCTCCGCCTTTGTGCAAGGAGGAGCACTGCCAGATGGAGACAGGGCACAACAGATCACCTCTCCGTCTCCGAGGTGACCCCCCTATAATTGGTTGTGAGCTGAATCATTATTATCCTCCTGACTGGTCTAAACCATCTCATCAACAACAGAGGTGATCCCCCTGACTGGTCTAAACCGTCTCATCAACAACAGAGGTGATCCCCCTGACTGGTCTAAACTATCTCATCAACAACAGAGGTGATCCCCCTGACTGGTCTAAACTATCTCATCAACAACAGAGGTGATCCTCCTGACTGGTCTAAACCATCTCATCAACAACAGAGGTGATCCCCCTGACTGGTCTAAACCGTCTCATCAACAAGAGCTTTCCCCCCTCTCTCTCTTCTCTCTCTCTCTCTCTCTCTCTCTCTCTCTCTCTCTCTCTCTCTCTCTCTCTCTCTCTCTCTCTCTCTCTCTCTCTCTCTCTCTCTCTCTCTCTCTCTCTCTCTCTCTCTCTCTCTCTTCTAACTGGACTAGTTGTGTTAACAGTTCTGTCTTTTCCACAATTTGTCAAGGTATACAATTCTGAAGTACAACATAAATAACACATGAATAGATTAGAATTACACTAGGTGTATACAAAAACAATGTGACCCATATACATTCATATTTCAGAAATGGAGGGAAATGAGGAGGTGGATCCCATCTAAACTCCCCTCCAGACGTATTTGGAAAAGTTTTAATTTGCCTCTATTTTCCAGCATTTTGGATTTGAGATGAAATATTTCATATTAGGCAACAGTACAGAATGACACCTTTTATTTTAGGGTATTTTCATACATATCTGTTTAACCATTTAGAAATGAAAGCACTTTATGTATCTAGTCCCTCCCATTTGGTACTGTATTAGGACAAATTCACTTACAGTGTACTATTAAAGTAGTTGAAAGTTTAGTATTTGGTCTCATATTCCTAGCACGCAATGACTACATGAAGCTTGTGACTCTACAAACCCGTTGGACACATTTGCAGTTTGTTTTGGTAGTGTTTTGGGTTATGGTGTGCCCAATAGTAACTGAATGGTGAATGATGACTGGAGTAATTTTCTTTCTAAGTGAGTAGATTAAGATGTTTCTGAATCCTGATAACGCCATGATTGAGAAAAATCATGAATGAATACTTAATAATGATGAGTAAGAACGTTACATAGGCTACAACAAAACATGCTCTCACCATTACCAATAACAGGGGAGGTTATAATATTTGAGGGAGGTAGGATCTTTGTGCCCCTGAAACCTTCTCAGTCATCATTATCCATAATCATGGTAGCATCCACATTAATGTAGAAGGGTTCAGAAACATCTTAAATTCTTACTTACAATAAAATGGACTCTAAAATGGCATAAAATTAACTCTAATAGTCATCATTCACCATTCAGTTCGTATTTGTCACACCCTGGCTCTGGGACTCATTATGTTGAGCCAGGGTGTGTGCATTCTATGTGTTCATGTTCTATGTTGGGTGTCTAGGTTGTCGAGGTCTATGTTTGTATTGAGTGACTCCCAATCGGAGGTAACGAGTGTCAGCTGTCGGCTCGTTGTCTCTGATTGGGAGCCATATTTATACTGTGTGTCTTCACCTTGTGTTTGTGGGGTTTTGTTCCGTGACGGTATGTTTAACCGTGGACTTCACGAGTCGTGTTTTGTTTTGGTTTTCGTGCTTTAATTATATAAAGTCATGTTTATTTCACACGCTGCGCCTTGGTCTACTACTCCTTACCCAGACGATCGTGACAGAAAACCCCACCAACACAGGACCAAGCAGCGTGTCCAGGAACAGGCAACCTGGACGTGGGAGCAGCGTCGGAGGGTCGAGTGGCAACCCCAAGAAATTTTTAGGGGGGGGCACACGGCATGGACGACGGGGCTGACGGAGGCAAAGATGGGGCGAATCCAGGAGGCCACCAGGCCAGGGGTACACCGCCCTGTACGTCCTGTGCGGATGCCTCACACAGAGTGTGTGAGGGTAGGCATTCAGCCAGGACGGGTGGTGGCCGCTGTTCACTCCAGGCCTCCTATCCGTCTCCACAGCCCGGTTCGGCCTGTTCCTGCCACCCGCACCAAACCTACGGTGCGCGTCGCCAGCCCGGTCCGGCCTGTTCCTGCCACCCGCACCAAGTCTACGGTGCGCGTCGCCAGCCCGACCCGGCCTGTTCCTGCCACCCGCACCAAGTCTACGGTGCGCGTCGCCAGCCCGGTCCGGCCTGTTCCTGCCACCCGCACCAAGTCTACGGTGCGCGTCGCCAGCCCGACCCGGCCTGTTCCTGCCACCGCACCAAGTCTACGGTGCGCGTCGCCAGCCCGGTCCGGCCTGTTCCTGCCACCCGCACCAAGTCTACGGTGCGCGTCGCCAGCCCGACCCGGCCTGTTCCTGCCACTCGCACCAAACCTACGGTGCGCGTCGCCAGCCCGGTCCGGCCTGTTCCTGCCACTCGCACCAAACCTACGGTGCGCGTCGCCAGCCCGGTCCGGCCTGTTCCTGCCACCCGCACCAAGTCTACGGTGCGCGTCGCCAGCCCGACCCGGCCTGTTCCGGCCACTCGCACCAAACCTACGGTGCACGTCGCCAGCCCGGTCCGGCCTGTTCCTGCCACTCGCACTAAGCCAGGGGTGCGAGAAGTCAGCCTGGTAAGGCCCGTTCCTCCTCCACGCACAAAGCCAGGGGTGCGAGAAGTCAGCCTGGTAAGGCCCGTTCCTCCTCCACGCACAAAGCCAGGGGTGCGAGTCGTCAGCCTGGTAAGGCCCGTTCCTCCTCCACGCACAAAGCCCGGGGTGCGAGTCGTCAGCCTGGTAAGGCCCGTTCCTCCTCCACGCACCAAGCCTACGGGGTGCGTCGTCAGCCCTGTCCGGCTCGTTCCTGCTCTCCGCACCAAGTCTGTGGTGCGCGTCGCCAGCCCATTCCGGTCCATTCCTGTTCCACGCACCAAGGCAGGGGCGCGTGTCGTCAGTCCGGCTCCGGCCAGCGGGGCTAGACAGGACCAGGGGTACTATGGGGGGTGTATCGGAGGGTGGTGGTCAAGGCCGGAGCCAGAACCGCCACCGAGGAGGTATGCCCGCCCAGACCTCCCCTGTTTGGGGTTTTTGAGGCGCGGTCGCAGTCCGCGCCTTTAGGGGGGGGTACTGTCACACCCTGGCTCTGGGACTCATTATGTTGAGCCAGGGTGTGTGCATTCTATGTGTTCATGTTCTATGTTGGGTGTCTAGGTTGTCGAGGTCTATGTTTGTATTGAGTGACTCCCAATCGGAGGTAACGAGTGTCAGCTGTCGGCTCGTTGTCTCTGATTGGGAGCCATATTTATACTGTGTGTCTTCACCTTGTGTTTGTGGGGTTTTGTTCCGTGACGGTATGTTTAACCGTGGACTTCACGAGTCGTGTTTTGTTTTGGTTTTCGTGCTTTAATTATATAAAGTCATGTTTATTTCACACGCTGCGCCTTGGTCTACTACTCCTTACCCAGACGATCGTGACAGTATTGGGCAAAAACATGATCGAAAACACCAAAACCAAAACAATTATTAGAATAGAACCAAACCGCAAATGCATTCAACAAGTGTGTAGAGTCACAAGTGTGATGTAGTCATTGTGTGCTAGGAATATGGGACCAAATATTAAACTTTGCACTACATTAATACACTATAAGTGAATTTGTCCAAATACTTATGGGGGACTAGATGCATAAAAAAGTGCTTTCATTTCTAAACCGTAAAATAGATGTGTATGAAAATACCCTCAAATAAAAGCTGACATTTTGTATCGTCTCAAATCTACAACGCTGGAATATAGGAGCCAAACGGACCATTTTATCTTCACTGTCCAAATACATATGTTTGGGAGTGTATAAATATACCCATTTGTTAGTTTACCAAAGATAAGAGGAGTGATACCACCTTTAACACTGAGAGCAGTTAGGTCTACACTTTACAGATGGAACAAGCTGTTCTTTTTTCGCTCCATTTTTCATCTTTCAGCTATCTCTCTCTCTCTCACACACACACACACACACACACACACACACACACATCTTTCTCTGTGTGACGTGTGACAACACTTCATAGCTGTCTCAAGGGCCCTTTCTACGCACAGATGATTTGCACAGTGGCTGTCAAACGCCAGGATGTATGGACGGGATACACTCCCAAACACACACCGGGGGAAAGTGCCGCTGCCGCCGCTATATCTGTCACACTACAAAGACAAACATATGGCGGATGGATATGAGGCGCGACTTCACGGAAATAGGTCTCTGAAATGTTGCTAAATATATAAGGATGACAGAGTTGATTCATGTACAGCACTGTGTGAGTGGGGAAGTTTTTAATAATACGAGAACTGAGTGCAGAAACGCAAAAGTAGCATAACAGTGAAATACCTATTTTTGCCATTTCCTGAATCACACAGAAATGGAATTGTTGCACAGAACCACCTGTAGGTAGACACGGATCTATCCTCTCACCTAAAAGGCTTACCAACTTTAGGTACCCTATGACAAAACCAACTACTTCTCTGGCTTATTGGCTTACTGCCGTGTTCTTACTGCCGTGTTCTTACTACCGTGTTCTTACTGCCGTGTTCTTACTGCCGTGTTCTTACTGCCGTGTTCTTACTGCCGTGTTCTTGTCCCTCCTGCACCGTGGCAGTCGATTGATCAGGCCAAACAGTAGCCCCATGCAGTCTAATTAAGGAGGAGGATGAAGTTGTCCCCTGTACATTGATTTAGGGTCAGTTTTGATCTCTTCCACTAATGGTTGAGGCTTTAGGGAGGATAAGCTGATTGTAGATATTTTACAGGAGTGACTGCTATCCGAGCTCCAATGATGTTGGTGTGCTGTTTGCAATTAGCAGGATAAGAAACAGAGAGATATTTTACTTGTGGTTGTGGAGAATGACAGATGTTCAAGGAGACGGCCTTCTACTTCCAACCTTACGATTTGACAAGTCATTTTTTGCTTTCTCCCTGCTCCATGGCTTCCCCCTGTGCAGAGGTATTTTTGGTATTTTATTAGGATCCCCATTAGCTGTTGCAAAAGCAGCAGCTACTCTTCCTGGGGTCCACACAAAACATGACATAATACAGAACATTAATAGACAAGAACAGCTCAAGGACAGAACTACATAAAACAATTTTTAAAGGCACACGTAGCCTACATATCAATACATACACAAAATATCTAGGTCAAATAGGGGAGAGGCGTTGTGCCGTGAGGTGTTGCTTTATCTGTTTTTTGAAACCAGGTTTGTTGTTTATTTGAGCAATATGAGATGGAACAGAGTTCCATGCAATAATGGCTCTATATAATACTGTACGCTTTCTTGAATTTGTTCTGGATTTGGGGACTGTGAAAAGACCCCTGGTGGCATGTCTGGTGGGATAAGTGTGTGTGTCAGATCTGTGTGTAAGGTGACTATGCAAACAATTTGGGATTTTCAACACATTAATGTTTCTTATAAAAAGAAGAAGTGATGCAGTCAGTCTCTCCTCAACTCTTGGCCAAGAGAGACTGGCATGCATAGTATTTATATCAGCCCTCTGATTACAATGAAGAGCAAGACGTGCCGCTCTGTTTTGGGCCAGCTGCAGCTTAACTAGGTCTTTCCTTGCAGCACTCAACCACATGACTGGACAATAATCAAGATTAGTCAAAACTAGAGCCTGCAGGACTTGCTTTTTGGAGTGTGGTGTCAAAAAAGCAGAGCATCTCTTTAATACGGAGAGACCTCTCCCCATCTTTCCAACCATTGACTATATGTTTTGACCATGATAGTTAACAATCTAAGGTAACACCAAGTAATTTAGTCTCCTCAACTTTTTCAACAGCCACACCATTCATTACCAGTTTCAGCTGAGTGTCACGACTTCCTCCAAGGCTGCCTCCTCTCCTTGTTTGGGCAGGCTTCGGCATTCGTCGTCACCGGCCTTCTAGCCACTGCCACTCCTCATCTCATCATTCCATTTATTTTGTCTTGTTTATTACACACACCTGGTTCCTATCCCCTCAACGGTACCTGTATAAGTGTTCCCTCTGCCCCCTTGTCTTTGTGTGTGATTGTTAACAAAGAGCTCGGTGGAGCTCTTTGTTATTTTGTATTGCCGGGTTATTTTCACCCGTGTGCTTCGTTGTTTCCAGTGCGCCTGTTTTTCCGCACTGAAGTGTTTGACACATTGCTGCGTGCTACTGTGTTCAGAATAAACCTTTTATTCTGTGATTTGCCCTCCTGCGGCTGACACCATCAAATCACCCATTCCACTGAGGTCTAGAACTTTAGGGAATGATTTGTACCAAATACAATGCTCTTAGTTTTAGAGATGTTCAGGACCAGTTTATTAGTGGCCACCCATTCCAAAACAGACTGCAACTCTTTGTTAAGGGTTTCGGTGACTTCATTAGCTGTGGTTGCTGATGCGTATATGGTTGAATCATCAGCATACATGGACACACATGCTTTGTTTAATGCCAGTAGCAGGTCATTGTTAAAAATAGAAACGAGTAGAGGGCCTAGAGAGCTGCCCTGTGGTACACCACACTTTACATGTTTGACATTAGAGAAGCTTCCATTAAAGAAAACTCTTTGAGTTCTATTAGATAGATAGCTCTGAATCCACGATATGGCAGAGGTTGAAAAGCCATAACACATCAAAGGCTGCACTGAAATCTAACAGTACAGCTCCCACAATCTTCTTATTATCAATTTCTTTCAACAAATCATCAGTCACGTGTGTCAGTGCAGTACATGTTGAGTGCCCTTCCCTATAAGCATGTTGAAAGTCTGTTGTTAATTTGTTTACAGAGAAATAGCATTGTATTTGGTCAAACACCATTTTTTCCAACAGTTTGCTAAGAGCTAGCAGCAAGCTTATAGGTCTACTGTTAGAACCAGTAAAGGTCGCTTTACCATTCTTGGGTAGCGGAATTACTTTGGCTTCCCTCCAGGCCTGAGGACAAAGACTTTCCTCTAGGCTCAGATTAAAGATATGACAGATGGGAGTGGCTATTGAGTCAGCTACCATCCACAGTAGCTTTCCATCTAAGTTGTCAATGCCAGGAGGTTTGTCATTATTGATCGATAACAATAATTTTTCCACCTCTCCCACACTAACTTTACAAAATTCTAACTTGCAATGCTTTTCTTTCATTATTAGTTATTTTTTTTATGCATGAATATGATGGCTCACTGCTTTTTTCCTGCCTAAGGTCACCACAGTACAGTACCCCTTGGATATAAAAAATAACACTGCACGCAATAAGTACAACAATAAGCTCCTCAAGGACAATCCAGAGACACTATTTGCTAACTGCTACAAATAGGGGAATGTAAGCAACTTCATTTTCCACATAGACCATCCCCTGGCATGGTACAGTGCTATAAGAGCATACTGCCCCTATGTCAAGAGAGAGGGTATTGGCCCAGGGTGGAAACTCAGAATACTAGACGTTGAGGAAATTGAAACCACCTTTGTCAACGTGTACAAGTCTGGGACAGTAATCGTGCAGGGCATCCTCATGCAGTATCAGCAGGACTTTTACAGGACCAAAGAAAGAGCACAGCAGGAAAAGCTCTCTCTTGGTGACGACTCCCCCATCCTGACTGAGTCTGATCACACCTCATCCTCAAACTGCCCTGCAGACAAACAGCCCCAAGAGGAGAGTCACAGGTTTGTAGGCCTCCTTGCTCGCACACGCTTTTTCAGTTCTGCCCACACATTTTCTATAGGATTGAGGTCAGGGCTTTGTGATGGCCGCTCCAATACCTTGACTTTGTTGTCCTTAAGCCATTTTGCCACAACTTTGGAAGTATGCTTGGGGTCATTGTCCATCTGGAAGACCCATTTGCAACCAAGCTTTAACTTCCTGACTGATGTCTTGAGATGTTGCTTCAATATATCCACATAATTTTCCTTCCTCATGATGTCATCTATTTTGTGAAGTGCACCAGTCCCTCCTGCAGCAAAGCACCCCCACAGCATGATGCTGCCACCCCCATGCTTCACGGTTGGGATGGTGTTCTTCAGCTTGCAAGCAACCCCCTTTTTCCAACAAACATAACATTGGTCACTATGGCCAAACAGTTCTATTTTTGTTTCATCAGACCAGAGGACATTTTTCCAAAAAGTACGATCTTTGTCCCCATGTGCAGTTGGAAACCGTAGTCTGGCTTTGTTATGGCGGTTTTGGAGCAGTGGCTTCTTCCTTGCTGAGCGGCCTTTCAGGTTATGTCAATATAGGACTCGTTTTACTGTGGATATAGATACTTTTATACCTGTTTCCTCCAGCATCTTCACAATCCCCCTCCTAACAGCCCCCCTGTCAGCTACCCCGATAGCCATCCTGCCAACTTCCACCGAGAACACACAAAAGCCAGCGATTGTGCTCCTCATTGACTCAAACGGGAAATACATTCAAGAGAGTAAAATCAAGAGAACAAACTCCCAAAAACAAAGTGGCTGAACTCTGGTGTCCAAACACTAGGCATGCCCTGGAGCTGTTGTCAGAGTACAGACTAGGGTCCCCCAGCCACATCATAATTCACATGGGCACAAACGACCTGAGGGCCCAGTAATCTCCACCCTGCTACCATGAAAATACTTTCACCCATACCCCTGGGACAGCAAGGACCTCAACATGACAGCAGCACATATGCCCAGGCCGGGAGCAGAGCAACAGGCCCAACCCCCACTAATACACCCGCACAAGCCCCATCCTGTGACCTAAGAGGTATGTATCAGATGCTCAACATGCTCTGCTCACACCTACTGTAATGGTCTGAGCCTAAACTACACAAAAACAAAACTAGACACAAAGCATTTACTATCTCATCCTGGAATATATAAGGTCAGAGGTCATCTGCCTTTGGCCTAAACAGCAGGAACTCAGACTTCACCAAAGAAATCAGAAATACAGACATTGTCATCCTTCAAGAAACATGGTATAGAGGAGACGGACCCACCGGTTGCCCTCAAGGTTACAGAGAGCTGGTAGTCCCATCCACCAAACTACCAGGTTTGAAACAGGGAAAAGACTCAGGGGGTATGCTAATTTGGTATAGAGCAGACCTAACCCACTCTATTAAATTAGTCAAAACAGGAACAATTTACATCTGGCTAGAAAACAATAAGGAAAGGATCTCAACAGAGAAAAATGTCCTCAAGTGTGCTATACCCAAAAATTGTTTTTTATAAATTTTTTGGATACCTAAAGGGGTCCTCTATGAGGCTGTGGAGGGATTACAGTGGAGGGGTCCTTTATTGACCCCTCTTCCTTTATTGACCCCTCTTCCTTTATTGTTCCCCCTCCTCCTTTATTGCCCTCCTCCTCCTTTTTGTTCCCCCTCCTCCTTTATTGTTCCTCCTCCTCCTTTATTGCCCCCCTCCTCCTTTATTGTTCCCCCTCCTCCTTTATTGCCCCCCTCCTCCTTTATTGTTCCTCCTCCTCCTTTATTGCCCCCCTCCTCCTTTATTGTTCCCCCTCCTCCTCCTTTATTGTTCCCCCCTCCTCCTTTATTGCCCCCCCTCCTCCTTTATTGTTCCCCCCTCCTCCTTTATTGCCCCCCTCCTCCTTTATTGTTCCCCCTCCTCCTTTATTGCCCCCCTCCTCCTTTATTGTTCCCCCTCCTCCTCCTTTATTGTTCCCCCTCCTCCTTTATTGCCACCCTCCTCCTTTATTGTTCCCCCTCCTCCTTTTATTGTTCCCCCTCCTCCTCCTTTATTGTTCCCCCTCCTCCTTTATTTCCCCCTTCCTCCTTTATTGCCCCCCTCCTCCTTTATTGCCCCCCTCCTCCTTTATTGTTCCCCCTCCTCCTTTATTGTTCCCCTTCCTCCTTTATTGTTCCCCCCTCCTCCTTTATTGCCCCTTCCTCCTTTATTGTTCCCCCTCCTCCTTAATTGTTCCCCCCTCCTCCTTTATTGTTCCTCCTCCTCCTTTATTGTCCCCCTCCTCCTTTATTGTTCCCCTTCCTCCTTTATTGTTCCCCCTCCTCCTTTATTGTTCCCCCCTCCTCCTTTATTGTTCCCCCTCCTCCTTTATTGTTCCCCCTCCTCCTTTATTGCCCCTTCCTCCTTTATTGTTCCCCCTCCTCCTTTATTCTTCCCCCTCTTCCTTTATTGTTCCCCCTCCTCCTTTATTCTTCCCCCTCCTCCTTTATTGCCCCCCTCCCCTTCTCTCTTTTGAAAATATAAAGGCCAAAGATTTACTATACTGTATAAACATCCTTTTTTATTATTATTATAAACTAAGACACAAACATTTTCAAATGTCTTACAAATTATAAAATACAACAGCACGTATCACATTAAATATGAATACAAAAATAATGAATATAGGTGTACCAGATATCATAAGACATAGGTAAGAAATATTACCGAAAACCAACAAAAATAACATGATTAATGTGTGTGTTTGTTTGTGTGTGTGTGTGTGTGTGTGTGTGTGTCCATGTGTGTGTCCGTGTGTGTGTGTGTTTGCATGCCTGGGTGTCTCACTACACTAAACAAGGCCATTTTGTATACCATGCATTAGTTGGTGTGTGTCCTTGAGTGACAGTATGTGTGTGTGTATGCTATGCTCTCATTGCGTGTAAAAGCGTATTTCTGAGGCCATTTCACACATCAATATTGGAACAATATTGGAACCACCAGAGATTCTATTTTCTCTCTCTGCGGTTGTCAGGGGTGATCACTCGGAGTGTCAGCTGATCAAGAGGAGAAGCATGAACAGAGACAACAACAATCATCATCGGCCAATTGGCAGATCAGGAATTTGCACTGATGAAGCTACTTTAGGAAGACGCGATAACACAGAGAGAAAACTGACGTTTAAACAGTTTGTCCTTCACGCTTGAGGAAACACAGATGATATTCTCACTTGCCTGTGTCAGAAGGGTCACAATCTCTCTCTCTCTCTCTCTCTCTCTCTCTCTCTCTCTCTCAGGCTGTAGTCTCTCTCTCTCCCTCTCTCTCCCTCTCTCTCTTTCTCTCTCTCTCCCTCTCTCTCTCTTTCTATCTCTCAATTCAATTTCAATTTCAATTTACTCTCTCTCTCTCTCTCAGGCTGTGGTCTCTCTCTCTCTCTCTCTCTCTCTCTCTCTCTCTCTCTCTCTCTCTCTCTCGCTCTGTCTCTCTCTCTCTCTTAGGCTGTAATGTATCTCTCTATATCTCTCCTCCTTCTCTTTTCTCTCTTCCTTGTCATTCCTCTCAGATTGACCTCAAGAGGTTCAAAACAAACGAAGGACGCCCGGCCCATCCAAAGCCGTGTGAAATGCACCATGGGTAAATGTGAGCTAATGAGTAATTGGGGGAAGAGCCTTCCCGTCGTGTCCTCTTCACAGACTGTGACTTCTTCAGTCAGGTTCATCGACTGATTGAGCTCTGTTCACCACTCAACGCACAAGGACGACTGAACGCACAGAAAGCTACAAGCACTCAGCTCAAAGTAGCATCCCAATTAGCGTAGCACTAATGAATTTCATGAATGAAAAGTTAGCGGTTATGTAATGGCTGTGAAGAAGCCATATTACACTTTGACTTTTCACTAGCGTAGTGTGGAAGTGGCTAGGTAATTATAATAATGACCACTCCAAACAGCCAGGGCAGCTAAAGGCAGCTAAGGGCAGCCAGGGCAGCTAAAGGCAGCTAAGGGCAGCTAAAGGCAGCTAAAGGCAGCTAAGGGCAGCTAAAGGCAGCTAAGGGCAGCTAAGGGCAGCTAAAGGCAGCTAAGGGCAGCTAAAGGCAGCTAAGGGCAGCTAAGGGCAGCTAAGGGCAGCTAAGGGCAGCTAAGGGCAGCTAAAGGCAGCTAAGGGCAGCCAGGGCAGCTAAAGGCAGCTAAGGGCAGCTAAGGGCAGCTAAGGGCAGCTAAGGGCAGCTAAGGGCAGCTAAAGGCAGCTAAGGGCAGCTAAAGGCAGCTAAGGGCAGCCAGGGCAGCTAAAGGCAGCTAAGGGCAGCTAATGGCAGCTAAGGGCAGCTAAGGGCAGCTAAAGGCAGCTAAAGGCATCTAAGGGCAGCTAAAGGCAGCTAAGGGCAGCCAGGGCAGCTAAAGGCAGCTAAGGGCAGCCAGGGCAGCTAAAGGCAGCTAAGGGCAGCTAAGGGCAGCTAAGGGCAGCTAAGGGCAGCTAAAGGCAGCTAAAGGCATCTAAGGGCAGCTAAAGGCAGCTAAGGGCAGCTAAGGGCAGCTAAGGGCAGCTAAAGGCAGCTAAGGGCAGCCAGGGCAGCTAAAGGCAGCTAAGGGCAGCTAAGGGCAGCTAAGGGCAGCTAAGGGCAGCTAAGGGCAGCTAAAGGCAGCTAAGGGCAGCTAAAGGCAGCTAAAGGCAGCTAAAGGCAGCTAAGGGCAGCTAAGGGCAGCTAAGGGCAGCTAAAGGCAGCTAAGGGCAGCCAGGGCAGCTAAGGGTAGCTAAGGGCAGCTAAGGGCAGCTAAGGGCAGCTAAAGGCAGCTAAGGGCAGCTAAAGGCAGCTAAGGGCAGCTAAGGGCAGCCAGGGCAGCTAAGGGTAGCTAAGGGAAGCCAGGTGAGCTAAAGGCAGCTAAAGGCAGCCAGGGAAGCTAAGGGCAGCTAAGGGCAGCCAGGGCATCAAAGGGCAGCTAAGGGCAGCTAAGGGCAGCTAAGGGCAGCTAAAGGCAGCTAAGGGCAACCAGGGCAGCTATGGGCAGCTAAGGGCAGCCAGGGAAGCTATGGGCAGCTAAGGGCAGCTATGGGCAGCCAGGGTAGCTAATGGCAGCTAAGGGCAGCTATGGGCAGCCAGGGAAGCTAATGGCAGCTAAGCGCAGCTAAGGGCAGCTAAGGGCAGCAAAGGACTAGATTCAATCAGTTTAGTGTTAACCTGTGATAACTGACAAATTGCATAGCATAGAATTGTTTAGTAAAGTATATGCTTTAATATATATACAGTACATTCGGAAAGTATTCAGACCCCTTGACTTTTTCCACATTTTGTTACATTACAGCCTTATTCTAAAATGGATTAAATATATTTTTTTACTCATCAATCTAAACACAATACCCCATAATGACAAAGCGAAAACAGAAATATCTTACTTACATAACTGTTCAGACCCTTTGCTATGAGACTCGAAATTGAGCTTAGGTGCATCCTGTTTCCATTGATCACCCTTGAGATGTTTCTACAGCTTGATTGGAGTCTACCTGTGGTAAATTCAATTGATTGGACATGATTTGGAAAGGCACGCACCTGTCTATATAAGGTCCCACAGTTGACAGCGCATGTCCGAGCAAAAACCATGCCATGAGGTCGAAGGAATTTTCTGTAGAGCTCTGAGAAAGGATTGTGTTGAGGCACAGATCTGGGGAAGGCTACAAAAAAAGTTCTGTAGCATTGAGGTCCACAAGAACACAGTGGCCTCCATCATTTTTAAATGGAAGAAGTTTGGAACCACCAAGACTTTTCCTAGAGCTGGCCACCCGGCCAAAACGAGCAATCAGGGGAGAAGGGCCTTGGTCAGGGAGGTGACCAAGAACCTGATAGTCACTCTGACAGAGCTCCAGAGTTCCTCTGGGGAGATGGGAGAACCTTCCAGAAGGACAACCATCTCTGCAGCACTCCACCAATCAGGCCTATATGGTATATTGGCCAGACGGAAGCCACTCCTTAGCAAAAGGCACATGACAGCCCGCTTGGAGTTTGCCAAAATGCACTTAAAGGACTCTCAGACCATGAGAAACAAGATTCTCTGGTCTGACAAAACCAAGACTGAACTCTTTGGCCTAAATACCAAGCATCACGTCTGGAGGAAACCTGGCACCATCCCTACGGTGAAGCATGGTGGTGGCAACATCATGCTGTGGGGATGTTTTTCAGCAGCAGGGACTGGGAGACTAGTCAGGATCAAGGGAAAGATGAACAGAGCAAATTACAGAGAGATCCTTGATGAAAACCTGCTCCAGAGTGCTCAGAACCTCAGACTGGGGCGAAGATTCACCTTCCAACAGGACAACGACCCTAAGCACACAGCCAAGACAAGGCAGGAGTGGCTTTGGGACAAGTCTCTGAATAGCTGTACAGCGACGCTCCCCATCCAACCTGACAGAGCTTGAGAGGATCTGCAGAGAAGAATGGGAGAAACTCCCCAAATACAGGTGTGCCAAGCTGGTAGCGTCATACCTAAGAAGACTCGAGGCTGTTATCGCTGCCAAAGGTGCTTCAATTAAGTACTGAGTAAAGGGTCTGAAAACTTATGTAAATGTGATATTTCAGTTGTTTATTTTTAATGAATTTGCAAAACTTTTTAAAAACCAGTTTTTTGCTTTGTTATTATGGGTTATTGTGTGTAGATTGATGTGAAAAAAATTAATATTTAATCCATTTTAGAATAAGGCTGTAAAGTAACAAAATGTGGAAAAAGTCAAGGGGTCTGAATACTTTCTGAATGCACTGTATACACTACCGTTCAAAAGTTTGGGTTCACTTAGAAATGTCCTTGTTTTCAAACGAAAATTAATTTATTTGTCCATTAAAATAACCTCAAATTGATCAGCAATACAGTGTAGACATTGTTAATGTTGTAAATGGCTATTGTAGCTGGAAACGGCTGATTTTTATGGAATATCTACATAGGCGTACAGAGGCCCATTATCAGCAACCATCAGTCCTGTGTTCCAATGGCACGTTGTGTTTGCTAATCCAAGTTTATCATTTTAAAAGGCTAATTGATCATTAGAAAATCCTTTTTGCAATCATGTTAGCACAGCTGAAAACTGTTGTGCTGATTAAAGAAGCCTAGTTGAGTATCTGGAGCATCAGCAATTGTGGGTTCGATTACAGGATCAAAATGGCCAGAAACAAATAACTTTCTTCTGAAACTCGTTAGTCTATTCTTGTTCTGAGAAATGAAGGCTATTCCATGCAAGAAATTGTCCAGTGTCTGTGTTCTTTTGCCCATCTTAATATTTTCTTTTTATTGGCCAGTCTGAGATATGGCTTTTTCTTTGCAACTCTGCCTAGAAGGTCAACATCCCGGATTCGCCTCTTCACTGTTGATGTTGAGACTGCTGTTTTGCGGGTACTACTGTATTTAATGAAGCTGCCAGTTGAGGACCTGTGAGGCGTCTGTTTCTCAAACTAGACACTCTAATGTATTTGTCCTCTTGCTCAGTTGTGCACCGGGGCCTCCCGCTCCTCTTTCTATTCTGGTTAGAGCCAGTTTGCGCTGTTCTGTGAAGGGAGTAGTACACAGCGTTGTACGAGATCTTCAGTTTCTTGGCAATTTCTCGCATGGAATAGCCTTCATTTCTCAGAACAAGAATAGACTGATGAGTTTCAGAAGAAAGTTATTTGTTTCTGGCCATTTTGATCCTATAATCGAACCCACAATTGCTGATGCTCCAGATACTCAACTAGTCTCAAGAAGGCCAGTGTTATTGCTTCTTTAATCAGCACAACAGTTTTCAGCTGTGCTAACATGATTGCAAAAGGGTTTTCTAATGATCAATTAGCCTTTTAAAATGATGAACTTGGATTAGCAAACACAACGTGCCATTGGAACACAGGACTGATGGTTGCTGATAATGGGCCTCTGTACGCCTATGTACAGTTGAAGTCGGAAGTTTACATACACCTTTACATACACATTTAAACTCAGTTTTCACAAATTCCCTGTCTTACGTCAGTTAGGATCACCACTTTATTTTAAGAATGTGAATTGTCAGAATAATAGTAGAGAGAATGATTTATTTCAGCTTTTATTTATTTCATCACATTCCCAGTGGGTCAGAAGTTTACATACACTCAATTAGTATTTGGTAGCAATGCCTTTAAATTGTTTAACTTGGGTCAAACGTTTCGGGTAGTCTTCCACAAGCTTCCCACAATAAGTTGGGTGAATTTTGGCCCATTCCTCCTGACAGAGCTGGTGTAACTGAGACAGGTTTGTAGGCCTCCTTGCTCGCACACACTTTTTTAGTTCTGCCCATACATTTTCTATAGGATTGAGGTCAGGGCTTTGAGATGGCCACTCCAATACCTTGAGTTTGTTGTCCTTAAGCCATTTTGCCACAACTTTGGAAGAATGCTTGGGGTCATTGTCCATCTGGAAGACTCATTTGCGACCAAGCTTTAACTTCCTGACTGATGTCTTGAGATGTTGCTTCACTATATCCACATCATTTTCCTTCCTCATGATGCCATCTATTTTGTGAAGTGCACCAGTCCCTCCTGCAGCAAATCACCCCCACAGCATGATGCTGCCACCCCCGTGCTTCACGGTTGGGATGGTATTCTTCGGCTTGCAAGCATAATGATGGTCATTTTGGCCAAACAGTTCTATTTTTGTTTCATCAGACCAGAGGACATTTCTCCAAAAAGTATGATCTTTGTCCCCATGTGCAGTTGCAAACTGTAGTCTGGCTTTTTAATGGCCATTTTGGAGCAGTGGCTTCTTCCTTGCTGAGCTGCCTTTCAGGTTATGTCGATATAGGACTCGTTTTACTGTGGATATAGATACTTTTGTACCTGTTCACTCCAGCATCTTCACAAGGTCCTTTGCTGTTGTTCTGGGATTGATTTGCACTTTTCGCACCAAAGCATCTCTAGGAGACAGAACGCGTCTCCTTCCTGAGCAGTATGACGGCTGCGTGGTCCCATGGTGTTTATACTTGCGTACTATTGTTTGTGCAGATGAATGTGGTACCTTCAGGCGATTGGAAATTGCTCCCAAGGATGAACCAGACTTGTGGAGGTCTACAAAAAATGTTCTGAGGTCTTGGCTGATTTCTTTTGATTTTCCCATGATGTCAAGCAAAGAGGCACTAAGTTTGAAGGTAGGCCTTGAAATACATCCACAGGTACACCTCCAATTGACTCAAATGATGTCAATTAGCCTATCAGAAGCTTCTAAAGACATGACATCATTTTCTGGAATTTTCCAAGCAGTTTAAAGACACAGTCAACTTAGTGTATGTAAACTTCTGACCCACTGGAATTGTGATATAGTGAATTAGAAGTGAAATAATCTGTCTGTAAACAATTGTTGGAAAAATTACTTGTGTCATGCACAAAATAGATGTCCCAACTGACTTGCCAAAACTATAGTTTGTTAACAAGACATTTGTGGTGTGGAGTTTTAATGACTCCAACCTAAGTGTAAGTAAACTTCCGAATTCAACTGTAGATATTCAATAAAAAATCAGCTGTTGCCAGCTACAAAAGCAATTTACAACGTTAACAATGTCTACACTGTATTTCTGATCAATTTGATATTATTTTAATGGACAAGAAAATGGCTTTTCTTTCGAAAACAAGGACATTTCTAAGTGACCCCAAACTTTTGAACAGTAGTGTGTATGCAGCCCCTCCCATCTATCTCTGAAGATCATCCAGTTTTGATTTCTAGCTGCCATATATGTTTCCACTGTGCTGTGATGTTTCACAAAAGTTATGAACCTTTCTATTTTCATAGTTTCTAAAGATTGTAAATTAAATAATATTTTTTTTTGCTAAGAGTATTATTATATTATTGATCGATTGACTATGACTTTTCAAATCACCCAGCAGTGCTATTTGCAGAGTTAGCTCCAAGTAAATGTTGCAATTTGTAAGATGTAGGATCTTAATTTGATCACTGTTTTGTTGCTTAGAATTTTCTTGCAAAGCAGGAAATGCAACCATGTAGTGTATTTGAGTTTTAAAAAGGCTTCTAACATTTGTAATTTCCACTTTGAAACTTCGGACTGTATCAACCCCTACAAAAATTAACTATAATTTCCTGTCGCTGCAGGATTCTGGCTCAAATTAAAATTCTACATCTGTAGCTAACCATGTTATTTCATCAAACCGTCAAAAATTGCCCTGATTCTCTAATGAATTAGCCTGTCCCTCTGCAGATGACATTGCTGCAGGGAGGGAAAAAGTTGTGTTGTAAGCCCGCCGATACAGTGAGCGCGTGTGTGTGTGTCTCTCTCTGTGTGTGTGTCTCTCTCTCTCTCTCTCTCTCTCTCTGTGTCTCTGCAATTTAAATACTACTCTCCTAGGCGGAACCCATCACCATTTACATTTAAACACTCTTACAGGAGCTATTGGAGTTAAGTGCCTTGCTAAAGGGCACAGTAACAGATTTGTTCACCTAGTTGGCTTGGGGACTTGAACCAGCAACCTTTTAGTTACTGGCCCAATGCTCTTGACCACTAGGATACCTGCCACCCCAAACTTACCCTCAAGGCAGCTTCAATAGGTTCCTTTAATAACACTGATGTAATAGTAACACGTGTGTGTCAGCCTGTGTGCCTGTGTGTTCATGCGTAATAAAAGGAAATATAAACTGGGTGGTTCGAGCCCTGAATGCTAATTGGCTGAAAGCCCATGGTATATCAGACCTTATACCAGGGGTATGACAAAGCATTTATTTGTATTGCTCTAATTACGTTGGTAACCAGTTTATAATAGCAATAAGGCTCCTCGGGGGGTTTGTGATATATTGCCAATTTATCACGGCTAAGGGCTGTGTCCAGGCACTCCGTGTTGCATCGTGCGTAAGAACAGCCCTTAGCCGTGGTATATTGGCCATATACCACACCTCCTCTGGCCTTATTGCTTAATTATACAGTATAGTGAGTAAGTAAGAATCCTTGCACAAGCCTTCCCACTGGATCAACATTGTTTCCGAGTCATTTAAATGGAATTGAACCAATGTGGAATAGACATTGAATTGACATCTGTGCCCAGTGGGTTGGCTTGTACAAGCCATAACAGCAGAGCTCCTGTTTCATGAGGCAGCATAATGTACACCCCCTGAACATGACTCAATTCTGTCACAGGGCCTTACCCCAATCTATCTCCTTATTGCTGAATGCCAAGTCTCATGTGTCGGCCTGGGGATGAGTCGGCCTGGGGATGAGTCGGCCTGGGGATCGAACTCCCAACCTTCCAATCTCAGGGCAGACACTCAAAACCACAAGGCCACTGAATCGTCAGTTGAGGCAATTTTGTGGTAGTTGGTATTTTATTAGGATCTGTTGCAAAAGCAGCAGCTATTCTTCCTGGGGTCCACACAAAACATGAAATATGACAGAATACAGAACATCAATAGACAAAAAATAAACCAGTCTTGTGTTGTATCACGCATCACCAAACTTACCCTGAATCACCAAACTTGCCCTCAAGGCAGCTTCAATGGGTTCCTTTAAGAAACACTGACGTGATAATAATGTGTGTGTCAGTGTGTGTGCCTGTGTGCATACGAAATAAAATGAAATATACTGTATGTATTATTTTCAAAAAATAAACCATTCTTGTGTTGTATCACGCATTGTCTATCTGGATATTCTTTGAGACAGCCGAAGATCCTTTTGGACTGTTAATTTTCTGAGCCTTCCAAAAGCTGAAATATTTTGGCTCATAATTAATCAAATAAATTATTCACGTTGACATCATACATAAAACAACATCTGCATACTAAATTATTATGCAAACAGGAAACAAGACTAGCGGATTCCTGATGAATACTTCATGACTG